>NC_051408.1:39815511-39815641 GCF_015228065.2 Penaeus monodon | reverse complement strand
CTCTTAGCGCTCCGTTATCTTTCCTCACGATCTGCACACTCATCTTCCCCAAGATGAGCTCACGGGATGCTGCATCTTGCTCTTAGGTGATGCTTAGCTGCCCCCCCCCCCTCCCGTTGTACCTTGCCTC
>NC_051408.1:39812995-39813321 GCF_015228065.2 Penaeus monodon | reverse complement strand
ATTCATAATAAAGAAACGAATGATCATACCACCACCAAGGCATGTCGCACAGCTAGATGGCTTTTGATCAACGTCCCAAAATGACGTCGTTCTCACTTTGATATCAAAACTGGCTTACCTTGATTTAAGGGCCTTTGAAGGTCCCTCTGCAGCGTCTTCGTTCTTCGACTTCTTGGCACCGAACCTGATGACTCAAGAAGTATGTGTGCGTGATGGCTCTAAGGTCGAAATTGTCATATTAACGACATAATATCTCCGTCTTATACTCGGTAGATAATCGTATGCTGCGTTGGGAGCTTGGCATCGCGTCAATTTTCCTACTGTGT
>NC_051408.1:39812609-39812700 GCF_015228065.2 Penaeus monodon | reverse complement strand
CTACACGTGTCCGACTCTTGGCAAGATGCCCCAGGCCATCCGTAAATACCACTCACTTGTTTCCTTGATGAGTAATAAGACGTCTGCATAA
>NC_051408.1:39811911-39812104 GCF_015228065.2 Penaeus monodon | reverse complement strand
AGTCTAAGAAGAGGAAATAGATAAAAGGTAATCAAAAGTCCGTTAGACAAATTACTGCTTGTGTTCACTTCCAAGAAAGGCACAAGCGAGAGGCAAGACTATCCTAAAGTGCAAATCAATGTCATTTCTTTTCCGTTTTCTCTCGAATTGCTGTTAGGAAATCGTTTTAATTTTAGGCTTAGCTTTGTCTATG
>NC_051408.1:39811280-39811408 GCF_015228065.2 Penaeus monodon | reverse complement strand
TATTCTGCTAATTGGGGGGGGGGGCACTAGGGTGTGTCTTTAATTCTTTATCTTTCTGTTTGTCTCTTTGTTTATCAAATTATCTGTATGTTCTCATTCTCTGTCATCTATTTGAATATTGTTTATTG
>NC_051408.1:39810675-39811059 GCF_015228065.2 Penaeus monodon | reverse complement strand
GCAAATTATCATCCATATCACACCACACAACATCGAGGAAAGAGGAAAATGATTCCTTTGCAACGGGAATAAACAAGGTAAGGCTTGCATTCACGTGCAATTGACTCTTGCAAGGGAATCAGAAGTCATGAGCGACCTTGCAAAACCTTCACACGACCTTGAGATTCCCCCGTGCTAAAGCATAAAAAAGAAAGGTTTTTTTAATGGCCAGTATCATTAGGTTTTAAGATTTTCCTGATTGCACGAACTTCGCCACAATATACAGGTGTGTTTTGTGGATGTGTTTATCGCACTGTACAATAAAGGGACGCATATGCTCCTTTGCCAAACCAGTCTCTCTTAAAGAGCTCGTAAACAGCCTCTTTTTCCTACTTCCTATGGCCC
>NC_051408.1:39809451-39809688 GCF_015228065.2 Penaeus monodon | reverse complement strand
CTTTAAACTAAAGTGAAAAAGAATAGCGGGTGCGTAAAATAAACTAGTCACCCCTTTTATTAAGATCCAAGTTTTCTCAGGAGCGCCAGAATCGAGACACCCGCTAAACCCCCAAGTTTATGCAGCGCTGTTGAAATTTGTTGTTCTCTTAGAGTGTTGTAACCGTTGATTGAATGGGGCATTTAAAATATTATTAATTCATGAAATGGTATCTCAGTTTCATTTGCCTTTTTACAT
>NC_051408.1:39807446-39807683 GCF_015228065.2 Penaeus monodon | reverse complement strand
CATGCATGATACCATACAGATCCACACGAATTTGTTTACATAAACTTTACATAATTTGTGTATCATGCTGGCTTTGTTATTTTTTGAAGATTTTATTTTAAGCTACTAAAATGATGTTAGAGAGAGATATGTACACTTTCACACAGTCTGATTCGTTTGTTATGGTGTCCTCTATCTTTCCTCTTTTTGATAACATCATTTAAAACTGCTATTTAACCTTTTATCCCCCCCCCTCCC
>NC_051408.1:39807021-39807242 GCF_015228065.2 Penaeus monodon | reverse complement strand
TTGCATTTTGCGTATATTAACTAATTTGTCTCTCTTGCTGCTTGTTTTTGATAACATCCCTTTAGATTAGTATTCAAGCCACACTTAAAGAATATAAACCTGCAAATTAAACTGACCGAAGAACCGCCAATTTACTTCGTCCTTGCCACGCTCACCCTGTGACCCCCCACCCCCCCACCCCCCTGATTCATGAAGGATTCTCAGATGTGATTAAATTTCTC
>NC_051408.1:39806604-39806675 GCF_015228065.2 Penaeus monodon | reverse complement strand
GTTTTGGATACGTTTATATTTCGGCATTAAAATCCCCCCCCCCCCCTTTGTGTTAATGGGTTATTATTCCC
>NC_051408.1:39805468-39806306 GCF_015228065.2 Penaeus monodon | reverse complement strand
CTTTAAGTTTCAAGTTATTTATCAAATATTCACTGATAATGAAATTTACTTGAAGAGGAACGAAATACGACGAAAATAGCAGACAAACTAAGATGCACTGAATACAGAATCTTCTTGTGTCTTGGCTGATACACCCTCTTGCATTATATCAGATATTGTTGAAATTATAATTGCTTCTGGTATTGTAATAACACCCAAAAGATAAAGAAATCTATTAGAAATAACAAAAGTAACCGAACAACCCTTATAACAAACTATATTAACACAAAATTGTAATATCCTTTACCGACTGATTCATAATGTCCACCAGTTAAATCTATCTAAGAATACAATTGTCTTTTAAGCATTCATAAAACAATAGCTTTCCGAGATCCCTTAGATAAAGCTTTGTATAACCTTCGATCACCCAATTTCCGTGGATAATTCATACACACAACTGCAGGAGGAATTTCTCAGGCGTGTTGTGAGTTGGTATTAACACTGACCCAGTTTTTATCACGTAAAGGCCAGGTGTCGAAGCATTTCCGGTCACTTTCCCCTTTTCACTCGCCAATTGCGTTGGCTTGATTGTCTTCAGGAACTCGAGTTTGATATAAATTATTAAAAGAAAAAAGATCTTTTCGGCCATATGTTTTTTTCGACAGAGTGTCTTCCTGAAAGGAGTGAATAAGATGATATATAAGACCGAATGAGAAAATATAATAATTGAATAAATAGAATAATAATATGATAAAGAATAAAGAAAATGAGAAAAGAATGGTAAATATATATATACTTTTGATGTACTATAAGATATATTAATTATATAAGGTGGTGGCTACGTCTGATAGAGAATTAA
>NC_051408.1:39804247-39804823 GCF_015228065.2 Penaeus monodon | reverse complement strand
TATAACTCCACAAAATTTTTAAAATATATTTGCTTGTAAATAACACAATCGCATTATGATGATGTGTTCTTCATAACATTCATGGAGAAAAATGAGAAAAAATAAGATATTCGAAATTCTGAATTTTTGCATTTGTATCAACAAAACCGACGTGAAATATTAGAAGTTGTTATATTTCTTTACTTTGCTGTATAAACCGTCTGTTATTTTCATGAATATATTCTTAATTATCGACCGTATCATCTAACGCATCCAAAGGATACGTGGCCTCTCACTCAGCTGACATGTCCGACAGAGCTCCTGGCACCACTGACAACTCCGAAAGAGCTTCCTACTGCGCTGCCACCTCCGACGAAACCTCCAGCGGTTCCAACGTGCCCTACAGCACCTCAGGAGTAGCAATCAGGAGAATGTGCCGAACGAGGTGACCTGCCATGGCCTTAGCCTCCTTTGATAAACTTGCCTCCACTAATAAATTTGCCTCCAACATCTCTACCTCCATAGCGGGAAGCATAGTTTCCATCAGCCACCGCTCCACACACAACTCCCAGCAGGACAGCCGCCTTTATCTGCAGG
>NC_051408.1:39803310-39803593 GCF_015228065.2 Penaeus monodon | reverse complement strand
TCAACAAAAAAGTATTATACCCATTATTTAAATCCACTAAAGAAAAATTAGAAGTAGGCCAAAAAGAAGCAGTACATTTTATTATTATTATTACTTTTTTTGGGGGGAGGGGGCATAATACACCGGAATATGCAAATCTAGCATTCATCTCACATACCAGTGAACCAAATGCCACATTTTGTTGCTCAGCAGAAGCAGCAGAAAGAGAAGCGTCGATTCTCATTCCTGCTGAATATTTTTACTTGGTCAGATGCATCTTGATGCCAGTTACATACATACATAC
>NC_051408.1:39802840-39802941 GCF_015228065.2 Penaeus monodon | reverse complement strand
GCGAGAGCTCGAAGGGCCAATGTCCAAAAATGCCAATTTTGTGATGATCCGAACTGGAAAACTTTGTTTATATGAAGGCTTATGCCATCAGTGCATTAAGA
>NC_051408.1:39800929-39802086 GCF_015228065.2 Penaeus monodon | reverse complement strand
TTGAAACGCTATTTTAGATGTAGAAGGTTACCAGGTAACGCAATATTCTATTGGCATCTCTACTCATGTTCCATTTTTTCCGGTAAAATAAATGACATGCTTTATGGTATCAATAAAAAAATAAAAATGTCCAAAAGTTCAATTTTTTATGGAAATGATTGCTTTTTAAAGGAACGTTAAATGAAAGGAAACAGAAACATTGCATCTATAGTAACATAGTTATTAAATATTCCTGTAAGATTTCGGCCATTAATTACACATCATCATCCCCTTCCATAGGTTTGTGTTCATAAATGTCTTTTGATACTTCAAAGTCCTTGCAACAAGAATTATTCAACATCAAATGTGACCTAATCATAAAGATGCTATTTAAGAGCTTTGATATGGGTAATATTTAAGGCCAATTTTGCTAAAGTTCTAAAGCAACACATACATACTGCATTCTTAAAGTTATAAACGTTGCACCAAGAATTCATCTAATTTAAGGTCTGTCCAGTAACAGATCTTAGTGTTTGTATATTGTTTTCCCAAGTCATCAAGATTTTCATGATATAGGCGGTACAGTGCCGGTCTATCGTCTGTTCGCCCCATACATGTTCTATGCATGTATGGGTTTACGTTTCAAATCCAGTTTTACTTACAGTTGTAATTTTTGGCAGTTCATGGTAATCCCGAGACAGAGATTGACATTCTTTTAAAGAAAAATATTGTATTTAAGTTATGCATTTAAATATTCATTATTCTTTTCATTCATCAGCTTCACTCATCAGTTTCCAAGCCTTGTTAACACTGTGCGTTTCGACACCAAGAATATTTTCTTGGAAACGTTACATTTATTTCAAGAGAGAGGAAATGTGAGGGTTGTTTATCACTTCATACGGAAAAGTAGTCGAGAAAAGGAAGGAGTAAAGAATTTTTTCTTCAGATGTTATTGTTTCCA
Source organism: Penaeus monodon (assembly GCF_015228065.2). Lineage (NCBI taxonomy): Eukaryota > Metazoa > Arthropoda > Malacostraca > Decapoda > Penaeidae > Penaeus > Penaeus monodon. Next base: position 39,801,146 of record NC_051408.1, on the reverse strand, counting down.
ATTCTTTACAATTAAGATCACTATTTTCCATTGCATTGTAGGTAACAATGATAAACTTAAATGTTTATGACATTACACAACTTTCTTCCATTATAGATTTTTGAAATGAGATAATCTGAAACAAATGTAAGCAAGTTGTGTTATTTCGGACTGGATTTCTTTAAAGAGACTCAGTAATAATATAATATTTAGAGAATGACACATAACAAATCATAGG
>NC_051408.1:39800672-39800887 GCF_015228065.2 Penaeus monodon | reverse complement strand
TATAAGGATAAGTTTATCGGCCGTATCTGCCACTAACGCGTCCGGAAGATATTCCGACAACAGGGCCTCCGAAGGAACCACCCACACTGGGGCCTCCGAAAGAGCCTCCTACTGCGCTGCCACCTCCAATAAAACCTCCAGCGCCGCCTGAAGGGAGTACACCGTGTCCAACGAGGTGACCTGCGTCAACTCTGCCTCCGCCGAAGCCGCCATGG
>NC_051408.1:39799679-39800619 GCF_015228065.2 Penaeus monodon | reverse complement strand
GATTAAGTTGCCTCCTCCAACGAAACCTCCTGGTCCTCCGGAGATGGCGCCTCCAACAGCTCCACCTCCAAAGCTTCCACCGCGGGAAGCATAGCTTACATCAGCCACAGCTCCACACACCACTCCCAGCAGTACAGCCGCCTTTACCTGCAAGAAGGAAGGGATATTTTATTCGCGGTACATATCTAAGAATGTGTGGAAATACATATACACGGCATTGTATGGTTAAAGAATATAAAGAAATAATTGTAACAATAACAATAAATCCACTGTTAATAGGATCATTCAATCTCAGTACTACATATAGTAATGGAAAAAGAATATTAACTAATTGGAGACTAGGCTGGAATAGGTGAAATTTTGCTGATTAGTTTTACAAGACTTAATTCTTTCGCTGTATTTAAATCAGTCAGTCACCACTTGTAGCTACATTTTCCATTGTAACTATTTGTACACACAGTAGTTAACGTACCAGAGGAAATGCCATTTTAAATTTCCTCCTATTGATCAGTGGAGACAGTAAGAAAAGAAGTGTAGCGTTGCATGCTGTCTCGGGACTATTTATACTTGATCGACCGCTCTTTCAGCAAGGCCGCGTGAGGTGCCAAATACCCTGTGTTAATATCCCAATGACTGGAAAAAGCCGTCAAATCTTTTCCTGCTTTTATTCAACATATGAAGTATCAGTTTAGATGATAGAGTAGGATTTGATTATATATAGCACAGAGATAGTGAGAAGGATCTGGATTTACTATAGATCTATTATATGTCTAGTCATACTAGATCTCTCTTTTAGCGAAAGATAAATATGATAGACTTAGAGGGAGACACACGAGCACACACACTTATCGACTGCTTTATTAGACGATAATCGAAACATGCACGCGAAATTAATTTATTACTTTATTTTAACATTCACAACACTACTGATCTATATATA
>NC_051408.1:39797071-39798574 GCF_015228065.2 Penaeus monodon | reverse complement strand
TAGGGTTGTTTATCATCGTTGAATCGCAGTGTCTCACTGATAATCTTCAGACATAAAGTTAAATTACGATATTTAAGTACAAGCTTGAATGAATAACTTTTTTCCATATTCCATTCCGTATGATAGAGCTATTATTGATGGTATCACAGGTTTCACCAATTGTATAATTAGGTGTTGAATTGTGATAAACTGAAATAACTGTAATCAAATAATTTCATTTCATATTCAGTAATGACAGGAAATATAGGGATTGATACATAATTAATTATAGGAAGATATCTATTTGTTTGTTAATTGTATCCCTATTTTTATAAGAGTATGGTTATCGGCCGTATCCTCGACTAACGCGTCGGGATGATACTCCGCCAACGGGGCCTCCGAAGGAACCTCCCACACTGAAACCTCCAAAGGAGCTTCCTACTGAGCTGACTCCTCTGAAGGAACCTCCCACACCGGAGCTTCCGAAAGAACTTCCACCTCCGATGAAACCTCGAGCGCTTCCACCGTGGCCTCCAATAACACCTCTGGAGTAGCCGTCAGCAGGGAGCACACCGTGTCCAACGAGGTGACCTACGTCAACTCAGCCTCCGCCGAAGCTGCCATGGCCTCCGCCTCCTCCGATGAAGCTACCTCCCCCAACACCTGCTCCACCTCCTCCAATCAAATTGCCTCCTACGAAACCTCCAGCTCCTCCGAAGATGGCGCCTCCAACAGCTCCTCCTCCAAAGCTTCCACCACGGGAAGCATAACTTCCATCAGCCACATCTCCACACACCACTCCCAGCAGGACAGACGCCTTTACCTACAAGATGGTAGGAATATTGTATTCGCGTGCATATCTAAGAATATGTATAGTTTCACGCCCATGTTAATGTATAGTTAAAGAATGTAAAAGAAATAACAAGAACAGTAAAAATAAAAACACTTAATAGGATTATTCAGTCTCGGTACTACATGTAGTAAATCAAAAAGGAGATTAACTAATTTTACAAGATTTTCTCTCGAAAAAGTTGCATTTAAATAAAGTGAAAAAAAAACACTTATAGTTACAATGTTTATTGTAACTATCTGTACACACAGTTGTTCACATACCAGAGGACCTGCCATTTTAAGTTTCCTGCTATTGTTCAGTGGAGACAGTAGGGAAAGAATTGTAGCGCTGCATGCTGACTCGAGAATATTTATACTTGGTCGACTGCTCCTTCAGCAAGGCTGCGTGCGGTGCCAAGTATCCTGTGTTGGTACCCCACTGACTGGAAAATGCCATCTATTTTTTCCTGTTTTTATTCAACGTAGGAAGTATCTGTTTAGATGATAGAGTAGAATTTGATTATATATAGCACAGAGATAGGTAGAAGAATTTGGATTTACAGTAGATCATATGATCTATCTTTTAGCAAGAGAAAGATAAATTTGGATAGACTGGGAGAGAGACACACACGAAGACACACGTATCGCCTGGTTTATTAGACGATAATCGAGACACGCACGCGAAATTAATTA
>NC_051408.1:39796616-39796683 GCF_015228065.2 Penaeus monodon | reverse complement strand
AGTAATCCCGAGACAAAGATTGACTTTTTTTAAAGAAAAATATTGTATTTAAGTTATGCATTTAAAT
>NC_051408.1:39796147-39796573 GCF_015228065.2 Penaeus monodon | reverse complement strand
GTTTCCAAGCCTTGTTAACACTGTGCTTCCCGACACCAAGAATATTTTCTTGGAAACGTTACATTTATTTCAAGAGAGAGGAAATGTGAGGGTTGTTTATCACTTCAGACGGAATGTTAAAGTTGCGGTCCTATTTAAGGACCTTTTGAAAAGTAGTCGAGAAAAGGAAGGAGTAAAGAACTTTTTTTCTTCAGATGTTATTGTTTCCAATTCTTTACAATTAAGATCACTATTTTCCATTGCATTGTAGGTAACAATGATAAACTTAAATGTTTATGACATTACACAACTTTCTTCCATTATAGATTTTTGAAATGTGATAATGTGAAACAAATGTAAGCAAGTTGTGTTATTTCGGACTGGATTTCTTTAAAGAGACTCATTAATAATATAATATTTAGAGAATGACACATAACAAATCATAGG
>NC_051408.1:39795863-39796105 GCF_015228065.2 Penaeus monodon | reverse complement strand
TATAAGGATAAGTTTATCGGCCGTATCTGCCACTAACGCGTCCGGAAGATATTCCGACAACAGGGCCTCCGAAAGAACCACCCACACTGGGGCCTCCGAAGGAACCACCCACACTGGGGCCTCCGAAAGAGCCTCCTACTGCGCTGCCACCTCCAATAAAACCTCCAGCGCCGCCTGAAGGGAATACACCGTGTCCAACGAGGTGACCTGCGTCAACTCTGCCTCCGCCGAAGCCGCCATGG
>NC_051408.1:39794869-39795810 GCF_015228065.2 Penaeus monodon | reverse complement strand
GATTAAGTTGCCTCCTCCAACGAAACCTCCTGGTCCTCCGGAGATGGCGCCTCCAACAGCTCCACCTCCAAAGCTTCCACCGCGGGAAGCATAGCTTACATCAGCCACAGCTCCACACACCACTCCCAGCAGTACAGCCGCCTTTACCTGCAAGAAGGAAGGGATATTTTATTCGCGGTACATATCTAAGAATGTGTGGAAATACATATACACGGCATTGTATGGTTAAAGAATATAAAGAAATAATTGTAACAATAACAATAAATCCACTGTTAATAGGATCATTCAATCTCAGTACTACATATAGTAATGGAAAAAGAATATTAACTAATTGGAGACTAGGCTGGAATAGGTGAAATTTTGCTGATTAGTTTTACAAGACTTAATTCTTTCGCTGTATTTAAATCAGTCAGTCACCACTTGTAGCTACATTTTCCATTGTAACTATTTGTACACACAGTAGTTAACGTACCAGAGGACCTGCCATTTTAAATTTCCTCCTATTGATCAGTGGAGACAGTAAGAAAAGAAGTGTAGCGTTGCATGCTGTCTCGGGACTATTTATACTTGATCGACCGCTCTTTCAGCAAGGCCGCGTGAGGTGCCAAATACCCTGTGTTAATACCCCAATGACTGGAAAAAGCCGTCAAATCTTTTCCTGCTTTTATTCAACATATGAAGTATCAGTTTAGATGATAGAGTAGGATTTGATTATATATAGCACAGAGATAGGGAGAAGGATCTGGATTTACTATAGATCTATTAATATAAGTCTATGCATAAGATCTCTCTTTTAGCGAAAGATAAATATGATAGACTTAGAGGGAGACACACGAGCACACACACGTATCGACTGCTTTATTAGACGATAATCGAAACATGCACGCGAAATTAATTTATTACTTTATTTTAACATTCACAACACTACTGATCTATATATA
>NC_051408.1:39793698-39793899 GCF_015228065.2 Penaeus monodon | reverse complement strand
AATCTTCCATGATCCCCAGGATTGTGAGTACATGTAAGACGTGGTCATTGTATTCTCGACGTTTTGATTCATCAACTTAGTTCATGTATTCATCAGCTTCGAAGACTTGTGAACAAGGTTTTCCCAATACCAAAGAAAATGTCTTGGAAACGTTTCACTTATTCCAAAATTTACTGACGGATGCCCCCACCACCCTCCAGG
>NC_051408.1:39792650-39793664 GCF_015228065.2 Penaeus monodon | reverse complement strand
TTGAGTTGTTTATCATCGGTGAATTGCAGTGTCTGCAGACATAAAATGAATTTTCGATATTTAAGTACAAACTCGAATGAATAATTTTTCCCATAGTCCATTCCATCGGTAGAGCTGTTATTGATGATATCTCACAGCTTTCACCTATTGTATAATTAGGTGCTGAATTGTGATAGACTGAAATAACTGTAATAATGTCATTTCGTTTCATAGTCAGTAGTGATAGGAAATACAGGTAATGATACATAAATTAAAGGACGACATTTATTCGTTTGTTATTTGTATCCTTAATATTTTAAAGGTAAGGTTATCGGCCGTACCTTCCACTGACGCGTCCGGAAGATACTACGCCAACGGGGCCTCCGAAGGAATCCCCCACACTGGAACCTCCGAAGGAGCTTCCTACTGAGCTGACTCCCCCGAAGGAACCTCCCACACCGGTGCCTCCGAAAGAGCTTCCACCTCCGATGAAACCTCCAGCGCTTCCGCCGTGGCCTTCAATAACACCTCCGGAGTAGCCACCTGCAGGGAGCACACCGTGTCCAACGAGGTGACCTGCGTCAACTCTGCCTCCGCCGAAGCCACCATGGCCTCCGCCTCCTCCGATGAAGCTACCTCCCCCAACACCTGCTCTTCCTCCTCCAATAAAATTGCCTCCTACGAAACCTCCTTGTCCTCCGGAGATGGCGCCTCCAACAGCTCCACCTCCAAAGCTTCCACCACGGGAAGCATAGCTTCCATCAGTCACAGCTCCACACACCACTCCCAGCAGGACAGCCGCCTTTACCTACAAGATGGTAGGGATATTGTATTTGCGTGCATATATAAGAATATGTTTAATTTCACACCCATGATACTGTATAGTTAAAGAGTGTAAAAGAAATAACAAGACCAGTAACAATAAAGCTACTGTTAGTATCATTCAGTAACGGTACTACATGTAGTAAATAAAAAAGGAGATTAACTAATTTTACAAGATTTTCTCTCGACAACGTTGCGTTTAAATAAAGTGAA
>NC_051408.1:39792268-39792629 GCF_015228065.2 Penaeus monodon | reverse complement strand
CTCATAGTTACAATGTTTATTGTAACTATCTGTACACACAGTAGTTTACGTACCAGAGGACCTGGCATTTTAAGTTTCCTCCTATTGTTCAGTGGAAATAGTAGGAAAAGAATTGCAGCGCTGCATGCTAACTCGAGACTATTTATACTTGGTCGACTGCTCCTTCAGCAAGGCCGCGTGCGGTGCCAAGTACCCTGTGTTGGTACCCCACTGACTGGAAAATGCCATCTATTTTTTCCTGGTTTTATTCAACGTAGGAAGAGAAAGAGAAATTTGGATAGACTGGGAGAGAGACACACGAAGAAACACGTATCGACTGCTTTATTAGACGATAATCGAGACACGCACGCGAAATTAATTA
>NC_051408.1:39791125-39791920 GCF_015228065.2 Penaeus monodon | reverse complement strand
CTAAAGTTGTAATTTTTGACAGTTCATAGTAATCCCGAGACAAAGATTGACATTTTTTGAAGAAAAATATTGTATTTAAGTTATGCATTTAAATATTTATTATTCTTTTCATTCATCAGCTTCACTCATCAGTTTCCAAGCTTTGTTAACACTGTGCGTCCTGACACTATGAATATTTTCTTTGAAACGTTACATTTTTTTCAAGAGAGAGGAAATGTGAGGGTTGTTTATCACTTCAGACGGAATGTTAAAGGTGCCGTCCCATTTAATTAAGGACCTTTTAAAAAGTAGTCGAGAAAAGGAAGGAGTAAAGACATTTTTTTTTTCTTCAGATGTTATTGTTTCCAATTCTTTACAATTAAGATCACTATTTTCCATTGCACTGTAGGTAACAATGATAAACTTAAATGTTTATGACATTACACAACCTTCTTCCATTATAGGTTTTTGAAATGAGATAATCTGAAACAAATGTAAGCAAGTAGTGTTATTTCGGACTGGATTTCTTTGAACAGACTCAGTAATAATAGAATATTTAGAGAATGACATAAGAAATCATAGGTCTATATTTATTCATTATTATGCATTATTTCTATCCCTATTTCTTATAAGGATAAGGTTATCGGCCGTATCTTCCACTAACGCGTCCGGAAGATATTCCGCCAACAGGGCCTCCAAAGGAACCACCCACACTGGGGCCTCCGAAAGAGCCTCCTACTGCGCTGCCACCTCCAATAAAACCTCCAGCGCCGCCTGAAGGGAGTACACCGTGTCCAACGAGGTGACCTGCGTCAA
>NC_051408.1:39790163-39791046 GCF_015228065.2 Penaeus monodon | reverse complement strand
GATTAAGTTGCCTCCTCCTACGAAACCTCCGGAGATGGCGCTTCCAACAGCTCCACCTCCAAAGCTTCCACCGCGGGAAGCATAGCTTACATCAGCCACAGCTCCACACACCACTCCCAGCAGGACAGCCGCCTTTACCTGCAAGAAGGCAGGGACATTTTATTCGCGGTACATATCTAAGAATGTATGTAAATAAACGGCATTGTATGGTTAAAGAATATAAAGAAATGACTGTAACAGTAACAATAAATCCACTGTTAATAGGACCATTCAATCTCAGTACTACATATAGTAATGGAAAAAGAATATCAACTAATTGGAGACTAGGCGGGAGTAAGTGAAATTTTGCTGATTAGTTTTACAAGACTTAATTCTTTCGCTGTATTTAAATTGGTCACCAGACACCACTTGTAGCTACAATTTCTATTGTAACTATTTGTACACACAGTAGTTAACGTACCAGAGGACCTGCCATTTTAAATTTCCTCCTATTGCTCAGTGGAGACAGTAAGAAAAGAAGTGTAGCGTTGCATGCTGTCTCGGGATTATTTATACTTGATCGACCGCTCTTTCAGCAAGGCCGCGTGAGGTGCCAAATACTCTGTGTTGATACCCAATAATTGGAAAAAGCCGTTAAATCTTTTCCTGTTTTTATTCAACATATGAAGTATCCGTTTAGATGATAGAGTAGGATTAGATTATATATAGCACAGAGATATGGAGAAGGATCTGGATTTACCATAGATCTGTCAATACAGGTCTATACATAAGATCTCTTTTAGCGAAAGATAAATATGGATAGACTGAGAGGGAGACACAGACGAGCACACACACATATCGACTGCTTTATTAGACGATAATCGAAACATGCACGCGAAATTAA
>NC_051408.1:39789117-39789368 GCF_015228065.2 Penaeus monodon | reverse complement strand
CAGCAACAGCAGCATCTTTATCCTCATTCATCACGCATCTTCTGGTGAATCTCCTATGATCCTCAGGATTGTGAGTACATGTAAGACGTGGTCAATGTATTCTCAACGTTTAGATCCATCAACTTAGTTCATGCATTCACCAGCTTCGAAGTCTTGTGAACAAGGTTTTCCCAATACCAAAGAAAATGTCTTCTTGGAAACGTTTCACTTATCCCAAAATTTACTGACGGATGATCCAACCACCCTCCAGG
>NC_051408.1:39788276-39789086 GCF_015228065.2 Penaeus monodon | reverse complement strand
TTTGAGTTGTTTATCATTGGTGAATTGCAGTGTTTTCAGACATAAAATGAATTTTCGATATTTAAGTACAAACTCGAATGATAATTATTCCCATAGTCCATTCCATTGGTAGAGTTGTTATTGATGGTATCACACAGCTTTCACCTATTATATAATTAGGTGCTGAATTGTGATAGACTGAAATAACTGTAGTAATGTCATTTCGTTTCATAGTCAGTGATAGGAAATACAGGTAATGATACATAAATTAAAGGACGATATTTATTCGTTTGTTATTTGTATCCCTATTCTTATAAAGGTAAGGTTATCGGCCGTGTCTTCCAGTAAGCGTCCGATGATAGCTATTGAACGGGCCTATATGTAGCAACCACACATCTGATCCCCCATAAGCTGCCTATTGGTGATCAGCTCCGAAGGAACCTCCCAATCCTGAGCCTCGAGAGTACTTCATCCGATGAACAAGTACTCCACCGTTTGATTCAACCTTCCTCATACATCCCCAAGCTTCAAGCCTTGTGACAGGTTTCCCCAATACAAATTCCTGAACGCTTCACTCATCCCCAATTAATTGACGTAACCTCTACAACCTCCTGTACAAGATGCCTACAAATACATAAGTTCAAGTTCTACATGGAATGCAGTTCATGTATCTCCAAGACATATCAAGTTTCGTATTTAATACAAGCCATGGTACTTGCCATTATGTATCACCGTTACTATCTAATGATTAGGTGTGAATGTTAACTGTAATACTGAAATAAGTATTAATTTCATAATAGTAAAATATACGTTGAAGATAAATTAGACAAT
>NC_051408.1:39787327-39788241 GCF_015228065.2 Penaeus monodon | reverse complement strand
TTACAGATTTCCAAACGTCCAAAATAAAGCAAACAGGACAACAATGAACTCCCATTGAACTCAATGGTTCACTGAGCGTATTCTACAGACCTCACATTTAAGTTCCGATTGATTCACTCGATGAAACTCCAGCTTTCGCTGGCATCTATAACTCCGCTCGACACACCTGTTCAACAGGTTCCTGCTCAATTGCGCTCGAAGACCAATCCTCGCTCGTCATGAAGTACCTCACCCTGCTTCCACAATAATTGCCTCTTTTTTCACCCCTTTTTTCGAATAGGAATTCATCGCTTCTCCAAAGCTTCGACGAACTAATGCTTCCATCCAATCTCCACATACACCCAGAGAGCCCTTCTTACTAAGATTGTGATCTATTATCGTGCAATCAAGAAGTGAAAATTTACTGGATGTTAAAGATCAAACGAATCCGATTATACAAAAGTACGAAGCATCAGTCTCGTAATATTTTAAATCCAATGAGTTATCTATTTAAATATTCCTTCAAAGTGATTAATAAGTGAAACAGACTTATGTACAATTCATTCAACTATGTGTAAATAGTATAACGTCATGACTGCATTAAGTTATCTTTTTACTAATAAAGTGTAATTGGAATGATTGTATGATATAAATTTATATTTACATGTCTTTATTAAAGGTCGTGAGTAAGTACTGATACACTACTGAAAACATTATTTATTCATTATTTAATCAATGATATCTGTTTAGATAGATTAGTATAATTAATTATATATAAATGGAAAAATTTATTTACATGTCTATTTATTCTACAACAAAGATGTAATGACAGAGTTGATATAATCACACACACAGTAGACATTATAACGATAATATAGCGTACCATGCGACTCATAATTAATTAAACTTTGATGTTATTGTACACCATAATTCAA
>NC_051408.1:39784602-39786796 GCF_015228065.2 Penaeus monodon | reverse complement strand
ATACTGTGTCATATTATTATCACGTTTTATCAACTTCGTTCATATATATCGCCATACACACTCTGACAAGATATACAAAGAAAATGTTCTTGAAAGTGTCACTAATACTTCATATATATATTGATCATACACCACACCACCATCATATTGATATATGATATATATTATATATATGATATAATATATAATATTATAATATACAAATTAGATGTTATAATCATACGTATATCATATGTCTATATGTATATCTTCAACATAAATGAATTTATACGCGTATTAATACATATCAATGAGATATAACTATATTCATAGATGATATCAAACAGCTTTTCAACTATTGATAATTAGGTGCTATATTTGAACACGATATATATACATAAATAATAAGTCATACTATACGTTATATTAATATAATTATATAATATAAAATGATATACATGATATATATATATATATACGATATTAATATATCGTTATAGTTAATTTGTATTATATTAACGTATACATAAATGTAATGTTTAATAATATTTAATAACATATGTGTCGTATGTTGTCTATATGTATACTATTGTCAATGTTATAGTGAGCAACTCAGCATCTTATATCCACATCACACGCTCTCTTAGTGATCTAAAGGAACCTCTCTCACTATCGGACCTCATGATTTGAGTCACAGTCAGATGGTCAAGTACTCTCTCACCGTTTGATCCACTTGGTTCTGCATTCAATCAGCTTCGATAGCCCTGATGAACAAGTCCTTCCATAAACGAGAATATCTTCTTGGAAACGTTTCACTATCCCAACATTATTACGTAACCCCACACACTTCCACGGAAAGAAAAAAGTAAATATAAATAATATCAATAAAGTTAGGGTCTCTATATCATCGGTTGAATCGAGATGTGCTCACTAGTACTAATCTTCACGACATAAAGTAATACTTTCGTATTTAATACAAGCTCGAATTATAACTTTTCCATGATGGTATCAGCACAGCTTTACCTAATAATTAGGTGATAAATTGTGTATACTGAATAACTGAAATAAAGTCATTTCGTTTCAATATGGTAATATAGGAATGTAAATGAATTAAATGACGATATTTAATCAGTTTGTTATTGTATCCTTATTCTTATAAAGGTAAGTTATCGACGTATCATTCCATAACGCGTACAAGATACATTAGCCAACAGCCCAAGGAATAAACTGAACCTTTCCAAAGACTTCTACTAGTACTCCTCCGAAGAACTTCCAAACATCAGGAAGCTCCGAAACTTCCACACTCATGATACATCAGCGTTTGGTAATATACACTCGATACACCTGACAGGAGTACACCTGTCCAGAGTGACCTGCTCTTAACTTCCTTCCTAATGCACATGGTCGCATCTCAATGAAAGTGCCTCCCAACGCTGCTCTGCTCAGCTTTCCTCCATAAATTGGCCTCACTCCTTACAGAAAGCTCGCTTGTCCTCGAGGTGCCCTCCAAGCTCCACCTCGAAGCTGTACCACCTGCGGAAGAAGCTTCCATCCCAATTCTACTACACCACCCAGAGGAAGTCCACTTTACTATAAGATGGTAGGATATTGATTCGTCATATCTAGACGAATTGTGGTAAAGATTTCATCATGTATGATATAGTTATAGAGTCTTAAATAATAACGAATTAAGCAATAAAAGTACTATGTAATAGTATCATTAGCTCGGTATGATGTAGTACATCAAAAGGAATAAACTATTTTCAAGATCTCTCGAAACTTGCATTAAATAAAGGAACAACCTACTGACAATACTATGTACAATGTACACAAGTAGTTACTACCATGGACCTGCCTTTGTAAGTTCACTATTGTTCAGTGGGACAGTAGGTAAAGATTGTAGCCTGCATGCTGACTGAGATATTATACTTGGTCGACCAAATCCTTCAGCAAGCCGCTGAGTGCAAGTATCTTGTGTACTCCCACTGACTGAAATAAGCATCTATTATTATTCTTATTTTTATTCAACTAGGAAGTATCTTTAGTATGTAAGTAGAATTGCATAATATAGGACATAGTTGGAAAGAATATATGGATTTACAGTGATATCTAGTATATTATTATTTACATAGAAAAAAATATGATAGACTAGAGTAGACATACATAACAATACGTATCGACTGCTATTAACGTAATGTAGCACGCACGCGAAATA
>NC_051408.1:39783396-39783607 GCF_015228065.2 Penaeus monodon | reverse complement strand
AATCTAGGCCTCTCTCCTATGATCCTCATGATTGTGAGTACATGTAAGAAATGGTCAATGTATTCTCACCGTTTTGATTCAACTTCGTTCATGCATTCATCAGCTTCGAAGCCTTGTGAACAAGGTTTTCCCAATAGCAAAGAAAATTCTTCTTGGAAACGTTTCACTTATTCCAACATTTATTAACGGATAACCCCACCACCTTCCAGGA
>NC_051408.1:39783108-39783356 GCF_015228065.2 Penaeus monodon | reverse complement strand
AGTTAGGGTTGTTTATCATCGGTGAATCGTAGTGTCTCACTGATAATCTTCAGACATAAAGTGAATTTTCGATATTTAAGTACAAGCTCGAATTAATAACTTTTCCAATTGATGGTATCACACAGCTTTCACCTATTTTATAATTAGGTGCTAAATTGTGATAGACTGAATTAACTGAAATAAAGTCATTTCGTTTCATAGTAGTGGTAGGAAATATAGGGAATGATACATGAATTAAAGGACGATAT
>NC_051408.1:39782808-39783075 GCF_015228065.2 Penaeus monodon | reverse complement strand
AAAGGTAAGGTTATCGACCGTATCTTCCACTAACGCGTCCGGAAGATACTACGCCAACAGGGCCTCCGAAGGAACCTCCCACACTGGAACCTCCAAAGGAGCTTCCTACTGAGCTGACTCCTCCAAAGGAACCTCCCACACCGGAGCCTCCGAAAGAGCTTCCACCTCCGATGAAACCTCCAGCGCTTCCGCCGTGGCCTCCAATAACACCTCCGGAGTAGCCACCTGCAGGGAGCACACCCTGTCCAACGAGGTGACCTGCGTCAA
>NC_051408.1:39781853-39782723 GCF_015228065.2 Penaeus monodon | reverse complement strand
AATAAAGTTGCCTCCTCCTACGAAACCTCCTTGTCCTCCGGAGATGCCGCCTCCAACAGCTCCACCTCCAAAGCTTCCACCGCGGGAAGCATAGCTTCCATCAGCCACAGCTCCACACACCACTCCCAGCAGGACAGCCGCTTTTACCTACAAGATGGTAGGGATATTGTATTCGGGTGCATATCTAAGAATGTGTATAGTTTCACATGGTACTGTATAGTTAAAGAGTGTTAAAATAAATAACAGGAATAGTAACAATAAAGCTACTGTTAAGAGTATCATTCAGTCTCGGTACTACATGTAGTAAATCAAAAAGGAGATAAACTAATTTTACAAGATTTTCTCTCGAAAACGTTGCATTTAAATAAAGTGAAACAACACTTATAGTTACAATGTCTATTGTAACTATATGTACACACAGTAGTTAACGTACCAGAGGACCTGCCATTTTAAGTTTCTTCCTATTGTTCAGTGGGGACAGTAGGAAAAGAATTGTAGCGCTGCATGCTGACTCGAGACTATTTATACTTGGTCGACCACTCCTTCAGCAAGGCCGCGTGAGGTGCCAAGTACCTTGTGTTGGTACCCCACTGACTGGAAAAAGCCATCGTAGGAAGTATCTGTTTAGATGATAGAGTAGGATTTGATATATATAGGACAGAGATAGGGAGAAGGATTCTGGATTTACAGTAGATCTATTGTAGACGTCATATGATCTATCTTTTAGCAAGAGAAAGAGAAATATGGATATACTGAGAGAAAACAACACACAAAACACATACACGCTGCTTTATTAGACGATATTCAAGTCATGAACGCGAAAGTAACCAATGAATTATAGTCTATCAAGATTCACAAAACTACTATTAG
>NC_051408.1:39781050-39781438 GCF_015228065.2 Penaeus monodon | reverse complement strand
GCTTTCAAACCTTTTCACCATTATGCTTTTCGATACCAATATTTTCTATTTTCTTACATCTATTTCAAGATTTAAGGATGGACTCCCCCCACCCCCACCCCACCGGCAAGAAAGAGACAATGTGAGGGTTGGTTATCATCGGTTAATCGCAATTTCTCACTGATAACCTTCACACGTAATGTTAAAGTTCGCGGTTCTATTGAGGTAGTCGAGAAAGGAGGAAGGAGAGAATAAGAAAGAACATGAGGATTTTTTTTTTCTAATTAGGTGGTTCAGACGCTATTGTCTCCAATTCTTTACAGATTAAGCTGAATCACCATATACCACAGTTTACTGGGTATCGATGATAAAGTTCTTGTTTATGACATCACAAAGGTTCCATTCATTA
>NC_051408.1:39780152-39780536 GCF_015228065.2 Penaeus monodon | reverse complement strand
TCCTCTAGTGAACCAAGACCTCTCTCATATGATCCCAGGATTCTGAATACATGTAAGAAGCGGTCAACTATTTTCTTAACGATTTCATTCAACTTTACGCATCCAAGCATCAGCTTCGTAGCCTTGTTAACAATATACTTCCCGACACCAAAGAAAGTGAATTATTAGGAACGTTTCACTTATTCCAAAATTTACCGACAACCTCCCCCTCCTCCAGCGACAAGAAAATACAAAATGGTTGTTTATCATTGGTGAACAGTAATTTCTCACTGATAACCTTCAGAAATAATATTAAAGATTACGTTGCTGTTTAGGTACAAGCTCCCTTTTTAATTAAATAGTGTGGTCGAGAGAGGAGGGAGGAAAGTATAAAGGTATATAAGG
>NC_051408.1:39779573-39780127 GCF_015228065.2 Penaeus monodon | reverse complement strand
CTGAATGGGGGGCTTCAGACTCTACTGTTTCCATTTCTTTTACAAAATAGGATGAATAACTATTTTCCATAGACTATTACGTTATTTTGGGTGACATCACAAAGGTTTCACCTACTATATAATTAGGTCTTCAATTGTCATACAATGATTTTGAGTTATTTGGGAATTAATACCTTTAAATAAACTCAGTAATGATAGGATATATAGGGAATAATACATAGTAAATCATAGGACATGTTTTATTCATTTATGCGTTATTTCTTTCCCTATTTTAAAGAGTGCAGTTATCGGCCGTATCCTCCACGAACTCGTCCGGAAGATACTCCGCCAACGGGGCCTCCGAAAGAACCTCCCACACTGGAGCCTCCGAATGAGCTCCCTACTGAGCTGACACCTCCGAAGGAACCTCCCACACCGGAGCCTCCGAAAGAGCTTCCACCTCCGATGAAACCTCCGGCGCCGCCTGCAGGGACACACCGTGTCCAACGAGGTGACCTGCGTCAACTCTGCCTCCGCCGAAGCCACCATGGCTTCCGCCTCCTCCGATGAAGCTA
>NC_051408.1:39778811-39779544 GCF_015228065.2 Penaeus monodon | reverse complement strand
AATAAAGTTGCCTCCTCCAACGAAACCTCCTGCCCCTCCAACAGCTCCACCTCCAAAACTCCCACCGCGGGAAGCGTAGCTTCCATCAGCTACAGCTCCACACACCACTCCAAGAAGGACAGCTGCTTTTACCTGCAGAAATTCCTTGTTTGTAAATGTATGTACATTTGAAAAGATATATACATATATAAATGTATTTACAAGTTTTTTTTTCACATTAATAAAATGTAAGAGTAAAAATTTAAACTTGTAATAGGAAAAACTTCGCTTTTATACTACATGTAAAAGTGAATAACTAATACCACTTCAGGCTTAAAGATGTGAGAATTACAGCATAGGTTTACGAGTAATCCTTCTCTTGAAAGCACTGTGTTAAAAGCATGCAAAAATAATCCTTAATCCTGCTGTAATTTCTAGGATATACACACAGTAGTTCACGTACCAGAGGGCCTGCCATCATGATTTCCTTTGTCGCTTCCTTGGACAACAGTAGAAGTGTAGCGAGTCTTGCTGACTCTGGAATATTTATACTAGGTCGGCCGCTCCTTCCGCAAGGCCGCGTGAGGTACCAAGTGCCCCATGGGGTTAACTGGAAAAGGCCATCTCATTTTTTCCTATTTGCATTCCGTGTGGGGAGAAAATATTTGCTTTTAATGAAGATAAAATGGATTTTAAAGGCTCTTTCTCTGTCTTTCTTATCATATTTATATATAAGGCACAAACCTGCATATTG
>NC_051408.1:39778621-39778722 GCF_015228065.2 Penaeus monodon | reverse complement strand
TTAGGGACATTGTACATTTATTCTTATTACAGTTAATTCACAGATGCATACTTAATCATGCATTTACATGCGCGATAGTGCGTGAAATCTATATCAAATGT
>NC_051408.1:39776300-39776564 GCF_015228065.2 Penaeus monodon | reverse complement strand
TCCCTAAGTACTTAAACATAAAACACAGTCATATGAATCACTTTTCATCTTTTGTTATTGCCTGTCACCCGAACCCTGTCGCGCCCTCGCTCAGGATCATGTGTTTTTACGTTTTACCAATGAATACACATAGTAGTGTGATTGATTTGGTTATTCCGCGTATATTAACTGTAGATTTCGTGCAGCGATATGTTATACCTTTAGAATAGTAGATGAAGGCATTTGTAAAAACTTTTCACAGAATGATAAAAGCAAAAAATCAGA
>NC_051408.1:39775345-39776249 GCF_015228065.2 Penaeus monodon | reverse complement strand
GAACAGGAATCTATAATAGCTACGGACAAGAAAGATTATAAACATAAAATGGAAAATGCTTGTGATTTGTCTCAAATGAAGTATATGGTAAAGTGTCGTGTTATTATTGGTTATTAGTCTTTACTTTATTCAATAATATTGTCTTAACAATAATGAATTAAAAGATTTGGGAATTTTGGAATCGAAATAGGGGTCATCGAATTAGCGCTCGATAGGATACACGAAAGAATGTGGAATAACGCTTATAAGATTTTTTTTTTTAATTGGCTTCCTTCATGCCTCACATTCTAAGAACACATGAATGTGAAAAGAGTTTTTTACTTATGAATACACATTTTTTTTCAATCATCATCGGCCATATCCTCCACTAACGCGTCCTGAAGATATTCCGCCAACGGGGCCTCCGAAAGAGCTGACACCTCCGAAAGAACCTTCCACACCGGAGCCTCCGAAAGAGTTTCCTTTCCGATGAAACCTCCAGCACCTCCGCCGTGACCTCCAACAACACCTCCGGAATAGGCGGCGCCGCCAGCAGGCAGCACACCGTGTCCAACGAGGTGACCTGCTTCAACTCTGCCTCCGCCGAAGCCGTCATGGCCTCCGCCTCTTCCAGTGAAGCTGCCTCCCCCAACGCCTGCACCTCCTCCTCCAATAAAGTTGCCTCCTCCAACGAAGCCTCCAGCTCCTCCGGAGATGCTGCTTCCAACATCTCCACCTCCAAAGCTTCCACCGCGGGAAGCATAGCTTCCATCAGCCACAGCTCCACACACCACTCCCAGCAGGACAGCCGCCTTTACCTGCAGGAAATAAGCAAATGTGATATCAACGATAAGTACCAAGTTAAAGAGGTAAGCACAAATAAGTTGATAAAAAAGTAATAGAAAGGAATAATGAGTATCGATTT
>NC_051408.1:39775038-39775202 GCF_015228065.2 Penaeus monodon | reverse complement strand
TTTGAGGGGGGTAAAGACTGCGCTATGATTAATGGATTATTCATATATGAATATCATACAATTGAATGAAACGGATATATTAAGAATATCAATATGAAGAGTAAAGTCGATGATATTCAGTGCACCAAAAAGTACCACTGATATTGAAAATAAATGTCTCGGAA
>NC_051408.1:39774438-39774783 GCF_015228065.2 Penaeus monodon | reverse complement strand
GGCCTATGCGTAAAGTTCAGTTCCGTCATCAAAAAATATTTTGATATTTTATATTAAGAATATATTTAAAACTTCCGTTTCATTTACCAGATCGCGTGCGGCCATGATGACCACTCTCAGCTGCACGAGAAGAAATGCAAAATCACTCGCTCTCTTTCACTTATTCATAGTGAAAGGCAACACCCTCGGAAGGGCCAGGGAGATGATGCCCTTTGCAACATCTTTCAATGACTTTTCATTGGCAAGGGTCCGTTATTATTATCCCCTGCAGTCAGACCTGATCATTCGGTGGACTAGTCTGAATATTTATGAGACATGAAAACAAATGATAATATGTTTTTTTAT
>NC_051408.1:39774062-39774216 GCF_015228065.2 Penaeus monodon | reverse complement strand
ATTCCACTCCTTTTTTTTCTCTTCCGGGTACGAGGTAAATTTTGACAGCTTTTAAAGACAAGGCAATCGCCTTTTTCTATGATTATTTTTGTTTAACAGGATGACAGGTAAAAATTGGCAAGTGCAAAGGCAAGGTGACCAAGTTTCTCAATCT
>NC_051408.1:39771130-39772299 GCF_015228065.2 Penaeus monodon | reverse complement strand
TTATCATGATCGCCATCTTTATCATTTTATCGTAACCGTAATAAAACTGTTGTTGATATTTTGAAAATCGTCACGATTTCCTCAGCTGATATTTATTCATCTTCAACGACTGTCATTTGCTCTTTCGTAATAGTCATCTGATGTACAAAAGCTCTTCCACGAAGCAAGGAAACGAAATCCTTAGTAAGTGGATTATTCCAATAAAATATTTATTCTATCGTCCCATATAAATTCAATCTGCTATTCATGTATACTTATTTCCCGCCGTATCCTCCGCTGACGTGTCCGGAAGACCCGTGGCTTCCGAATCCGCCTCCCACACCGCCTCCGACGGAGCTTCCGAATCCGCCTCCGAAGGAGCCTCCTACACTGCTGCCGCCTCCGATGAAGCCTCCAGCGCCTCCGACGTGGCCTCCGACGGAACCGCCGCCGTAGCCGCCTCCGACCGAGGGGAGGACGCCGACTCCGACCAGACGCGCTGGGACGACGCTGCCGCCGCCAACGCCTCTGCCGTAACCGCCGTGGCCTCCGCCTCCTCCGATGAAGCTGCCTCCGCCGAGACCTCCTCCAACGCCGCCATGGCTTCCTCCTCCGAAGCCTCCTCCTACGCCTCCGGAAACACCGCCTCCAAAGCCTCCTCCGTGAGAGCCGTAGCCTCCGTCAGCCACAGCTCCGTACATCACTCCCAGCACAACGGCTGACTTCATCTACATGAGAGCATGGAATGAAATCTTAAATTATAAACATCTGTCGAGGGTATATCAGGTAAGGCCAATCAAAACTCATAAAAAAAACTTTATGTGCATATTCTGCCTAACTTCTTTGCCTCATTAGAATATCATACATTTCTTAAAAATCAATTAGAGATCTGGAGTAGAATAATGGAGTAGAAGAGATACAACATTTTTGGATTTCTATTTCACATGTAAACATATCACACTTTACACACACATATGTGAAAACACTATCACTTTAAAATAGCTTACCAGAGCACTCAGAGCCATAGCGACTTTCCTTCCCTGTTGTAGACGAGGAGGAAGAATTTAAACTGTATTGTTATGCACCCTCTTCCGAGTATTTATAGCTCAACCACCACAAGGATTCACGCAGTTACCAGTTTTTTTCTTTCCCTCCACTCTCTCCATCTCCCCCGTCTTTCCTTCCATCTT
>NC_051408.1:39770824-39771104 GCF_015228065.2 Penaeus monodon | reverse complement strand
GTACTTCTATTCGTTCATATACCTTTCCCTTTCTCTCTATTTATTATACTGTTTGCCTACTTTCATATCCATAGTCAAAGATTTCAAATGTTAGGACAGATTAAAACTTATGAAAGAAAATGTACACTCCTCTAAGCTACAGTACATTTCAAAAATGTATATTCTATTTTCTATGAACATATATCTGTTCCATATAAAAGTACTCTCTAAACCAGCGTTTTTGACAATCTGTTTCTTTATATTCTAACTCAATCCTGGTTAGTAATTCCTTCCGTCTGAT
>NC_051408.1:39770094-39770793 GCF_015228065.2 Penaeus monodon | reverse complement strand
GACCTTTTCCTTCACACTGACCTCTCCATGATATCCCTATGACACCTTATTTGGCCTACGCTTGTACGCTTTCCTTGACATTATCAAGTGCTTTTGCCATCGTCCTCTCTGCATGAACATAGAAGTAAAAAAGGAAAAGTGTGCAACCTCTTCTGACACCTCCATCTAGTTTGCATATATCTGCTTCTGGTTTCATGCACAATTCACAAATCAGTTTGCTGAGCCATTTATCAGCTACAATCGGTTTCAGTGAGTCTCCCTTCTTTACTCAAATCATCCTGAAAAAAAATCTATATATAGATATATAGATTTCCATTTATTTTTTTCTTTTTCTTTTATCCCTTTTGATGCAAATACCAGGCAAAAAAACATCATTCTTCCTTATTCGTTTTTGTATTTTCCCATTTTTTGTATTGATTTCCAAGATGGTGGGTAGCTGTGCCTTGAACACATATATATATTTAATGTTCCAGTTAATAAGTTCTGGACTTTAGGTAAATAGTTTTCTTGTTGTCGGTCACTTTTCTTATATTTTATTTTTTCATTTATTATCATATTCTTAAAAAATGAGTGTATTTATCATTTTGAAAGTTTGTTTTTTATTTATTTATTACTTTTAAATAAGTATAGTACTGGATCTCTGCTTGCATGTCCTTTCGTTTCGTAATTAGTCTGTTGATTGCAAATATGTCATAAGAA
>NC_051408.1:39767959-39769887 GCF_015228065.2 Penaeus monodon | reverse complement strand
CGGATTTCTTAACTGATATTTTGTCAGTATCAACTGTAGCGATTCCCTTTTTTCATAAAATCAAGAATCAAAATCTCAGGCGAGCTAAATTAAAGTTCACAAAGTATATCATAAAATATTTATTCGTGCATTAATTGAGTGTGCTTTTATTTCCCGCCGTATCCTCCGCTGACGTGTCCGGAAGACCCGTGGCTTCCGAATCCGCCACCGACGGAACTTCCGAAGGAGCCTCCTACACTGCTGCCGCTTCCGATGAAGCCTCCAGCGCCTCCACTGTGGCCCCCGACGGAACCGCCGCCGTAGCCGCCTCCGACCGAGGGGAGGACGCCGACTCCGACCAGACGCGCCGGGACGACGCTGCCGCCGCCAACGCCTCCGCCGTAGCCGCCGTGGCCTCCGCCTCCTCCGATGAAGCTGCCTCCGCCGAGACCTCCTCCAACGCCGCCATGGCTTCCTCCTCCGAAGCTTCCTCCTACGCCTCCGGAAACACCGCTTCCAAAGCCTCCTCCGTGAGAACCGTAGCCTCCGTCAGCCACAGCTCCGTACATCACTCCCAGCACAACGGCTGACTTCATCTACAGGAAAGCATGGAAGGAATTGGTAAAATTTAAAAACCTTTTTTCGGGTATACATCAGGTTAGGCTAATATCGGGGCAGCTGTTTAAATTTTCTGGTACGTGAAACACTCATATCCATATATCTATATAATAATTGAAATACATTATATTTAAGTTTATTAATCTCATTCGCATATTAATATGGCTATCTATATAATTCCAGAACCTATATAAAAACTTTACGCGTATTTTCTGCCAAATATCTATGTGTCATTAGAATATCATACATTAGAGACTTGAAAATACTCGGTACATACATCATTCCATGTAATTCTAGTGCACTTAAAAACGTTATCAATAAAAGGGCTTACCAGAGCACTCAGAGCCATTATGAATTTGCTTTGCTGTTGCAGACGAGGAGGAAGAAAATGAACTGTATCGCCCTCCACCGTCTTCAGAGTATTTATAGCTCGCCTCCCACAAGGACTCACGCAGTTACCAGTTAATTTTTTTCTCTCCCTCCGCTCTCTCCATCTCCCCCGTCTTTCCCTACATCATACACTCACACACTCACTTATACACACGAACGTACTGCTATTCGTTCATATATCTATTTATTATACTGCTTGCCTACTCTTATATCCGTCGTCAATGACTTCAACTGAATGTACACTCATATAAGGTACATCTATGGTACATTTCAAAAATTTATATTCTAATTTTATTTGTCCATATATATGCTCCATAAAAATTACACTCCAATCCACTGTTTTTGACAATCGGTTTCTTCCTATTCTGACTGGTTTGTAATTCCTCCCGTCTGTTAAAAGCTACTCTTCTTCCTACTACTCAATTCTTTCACAATGTAGAGTGATATCCACAATTCCTCCAACTTATGACATCTCATTTGGTCTATCTTATATCCCTTATAACACTTTTTTTCAGTTTTTGTTGCCCTGCCTTACGCAAACCCTTTACATTCTAATAATTCGCCTTCCTTGACATTATCATAAATATAGAATTTATGATAAATATAATATTGAAAGGGGGGAAATTTGCAGCCTCTTCGACACCTGCCTCTGGTTTTATATGCAATTCACAATTGAGTCCTCTGAACCGCTAATCGACTACAAACCGTCATTCTTCATTATTCGTTTTTGTATTAACCACATCCCGGTCACTTGTTCTCACAGACTGTGTGTCTCCATGTCTTATATTTCCCGTCGAAATCGCGGATTTGAAACCATTCACGATTTGTAGGGGAGACGATTACACGTTCTTTATCTTTTTGCTTCGAAGACAACATATACCCTAGTTAATGTCCCAGTTGATAAGTTCTGGACTTTAGGTAGAAAGTTTTCTTATTGTCGG
>NC_051408.1:39767737-39767887 GCF_015228065.2 Penaeus monodon | reverse complement strand
TGAGGGCTGTTCTTTTTACAATGAATGTAGTAGTGAATTTCTATTTGTATGTCCTTCTGTCAGTTGATCGTAAATATGTACCTTTGTTTTCTGATTGCATGAGAAACCTAACTGGCATTAGTATAAGCGCTCGGAGTTAGCATTAATGAA
>NC_051408.1:39765995-39766789 GCF_015228065.2 Penaeus monodon | reverse complement strand
CATCATCAACTGTGGCGAATCTCATTTTCTGTCATGAAATCAAGAATCAAAATCTCAGGGCACCTAAATTAAAGTTTAAAAATTATGTCAAAATATTTATTCGTGCATTAATTGAGTGTGCTTTTATTTCCCGCCGTATCCTCCGCTGACGTGTCCGGAAGACCCGTGGCTTCCGAATCCGCCTCCGACGGAGCTTCCGAATCCGCCTCCAAAGGAGCCTCCTACACTGCTGCCGCCTCCGATGAAACCTCCACCGTGGCCTCCGACGGAACCGCCGCCGTAGCCGCCTCCGACCGAGGGGAGGACGCCGACTCCGACCAGACGCGCTGGGACGACGCTGCCGCCGCCAACGCCTCCGCCGTAGCCGCCGTGGCCTCCGCCTCCTCCGATGAAGCTGCCTCCGCCGAGACCTCCTCCAACGCCGCCATGGCTCCCTCCTCCGAAGCCTCCTCCTACGCCTCCGGAAACACCGCCTCCAAGGCCTCCTCCGTGAGAGCCGTAGCCTCCGTCAGCCACAGCTCCGTACATCACTCCCAGCACAACGGCTGACTTCATCTAAGGAAAGCATGGAAGGAATTGGTAAAATTGTTAGATTTTGTCTTAGATATATCGGGTTACGCCAACCATGGGGGCAGCTATTTAAATTTTGTAGTACGTGAACACATGTCTATCTATCTATAAAATCATTGAAATACAGTATATGTAGTTCTAAAGATATGTATGTGAAATAGAACTAGCATATTAATTTCATTCGTATATTAAGATAACTATCTTCATATAATTTCAGAACCTAA
>NC_051408.1:39764769-39765943 GCF_015228065.2 Penaeus monodon | reverse complement strand
GTCTGAAAATTAGGAATGTAAATACATATCCATGGAGAAGAGATACAACAAACTACGTGAAAACACAGTCAACTTAAAATGGCTTACCAAAGCACTCAGAGCCATAACGACTTTCCTTTCCTGTTGCAGACGGGGAGGAAGAAAATAAACTGTATTGTTCTCCACCTTCTTCCGAGTATTTATAGCTCGCCTCCCACAAGGCCTCACGAGGTTCGAGTTACCAGTTTGTTTGTGTTTTTCTTTTCCTCCATCTTAATGCTTTTTTCTTTCATCTTACACTCACACACTCACTTGTACACGTACACACGGACGCACTTACACTCGTTCATATAATTTTACCTTTCTCTTTGTTTGTTATACTGTTGCCTACTTCCATATCCATCGTCAAAGTGATCAGCTGAAAGGTCAGAGTTTAAAAATTAAGAGAGAAAATGTACACTCATATACGGTATATCTACGGTACATTTAAAAATGTATAATCCATTTCCAATGTCTATATAACATTACCTCCAATCGACTTTTTTGACACTGTTTCTTCATACTCTGACTCCTGGTTAGTAATTCATTTAGTACACTCATCTAAGGTACATCGGTACAGTTCAAAAATGTATATTCTGTTTCCAATATTCATATATCTGTTCCATATAAAAGTACATTGCAAACCACTGTTTTTGACAATCTATTTCTTTACATCCTGACTCACTCATGGTTAGTAATTCCTTGCGTCTGTCAAAAGCTATCCTTTTCCTCCAACTCAATTCTTTCACGATGTAGAGTGATACCCAAGTCCCTCAACTTTATGGAAAATATTACAGAGACCTTTGTCTTCGCACTGACCTCTGTATGATATTCATATGTTAGCTCATTTGGTCTATTCATTATCCCCTAATAGCACTTTCTTTCAGTTTCTATCACCCTACCCTGGACAAAACCTTTATCTGATAATAATTTACCTTCCACATGTACACCTTCCTTGACATTATCAAGGACTTCAGCCATCATCCTCTTCGCATAAATATTGAATCAAAAGGAGAAAAGTGTACCTCTTCTGACACCTCCACTTGGTTCACATGTATCTGCCTATGGTTTTATGTATTATTCCCAAATCAGTCTTCTCAACTACTAATCTCCCATCTTTACCCAAATCCCCCTGTCAAAACACACACACACACAG
>NC_051408.1:39764368-39764705 GCF_015228065.2 Penaeus monodon | reverse complement strand
TTCTCTTTTTTTTTTTTTTTTCTAATGCGAACGCCAGGCAAAAACCATAATTTTTCAATATTCGTTTTTGTATTTACCACATCCCGGCTACTTATTCTCATAGACAGTGTGTGTTTCCATCTCTTGTATTTCCCGGCGAAATCACGGTTTGAAACAACTCACAGCTTGTAGGGGATATACCATAGTTAGTGTCCCAGAAGTCCTGGTCTTTAGGCAGAAAGTTTTCTTATTTTCAGTCACTTCTAATTTATTTTATTCTTTAGTTATTATCATATTTTTTTATCTAATGAAACTATATAATAATAATGATAATAATAATAAAAAAATATTATTATAA
>NC_051408.1:39764182-39764323 GCF_015228065.2 Penaeus monodon | reverse complement strand
GACAATGAACATAGTACTGGATCTCTATTTGCGTCTCCTTTTGTAAGAATTAATGTCTGTTAATTGCAGATATGTGCCTTTGTTTTCTAATCACATGCGAAAACCTAGCTGGCATTAGCATAAGCAATTGTTTCGGCGTTG
>NC_051408.1:39763227-39764059 GCF_015228065.2 Penaeus monodon | reverse complement strand
GCCGAATCTCTGAACTGATATTTCGTCAGTATCATCTGTGGCGATTCTCTTTTTCATAAAATCAAGAACTAAAATCACAGGATAACTAAAGTAAAGTTCATAAAGTATACCATAAAATATTTATTCGTGCATTAATTGAGTGTGCTTTTATTTCCCGCCGTATCCTCCGCTGACGTGTCCGGAAGACCCGTGGCTTCCGAATCCGCCTCCCACACCGCCTCCGACGGAGCTTCCGAATCCGCCTCCAAAGGAGCCTCCTACACTGCTGCCGCCTCCGATGAAGCCTCCAGCGCCTCCGACGGAACCGCCGCCGTAGCCGCCTCCGACCGAGGGGAGGACGCCGACTCCGACCAGACGCGCTGGGACGACGCTGCCGCCGCCAACGCCTCCGCCGTAGCCGCCGTGGCCTCCGCCTCCTCCGATGAAGCTGCCTCCTCCGAGACCTCCTCCAACGCCGCCATGGCTTCCTCCTCCGAAGCTTCCTCCTACGCCTCCGGAAACACCGCTTCCAAAGCCTCCTCCGTGAGAGCCGTAGCCTCCGTCAGCCACAGCTCCGTACATCACTCCCAGCACAACGGCTGACTTCATCTACAGGAAACAAGCAAATAAAACATCAAGTTGTCAATAACTTACACGGGATGCATTTGGGCGGTCGAATCACAAGCACTCTGGCTGGTATCATACAGCCCGAAGACAATCATGATATGGTATGGAAGGGTTTACTTGTTCTTCCCGCATGTCACTGTGTCACTCGTAGGTAAATATGTGGCAACTTTTTTTTTTACTTAGTTAATTCAGGCTCTTTTTTGCGCCTAGAATGTTTGTAACAGTC
>NC_051408.1:39762920-39763193 GCF_015228065.2 Penaeus monodon | reverse complement strand
GGTGGACTGCTAAGATATTTTTAAAAAATAAGCAAAATATTACTTAATACATACATCATTTACACATAAGACTAGTGTTCTTTAAAACGTTACCATAAAAGGGCTTACCAGAGCGCTCAGAGCCATTATGATTTTCCTTTGCTGTTGCAGACGAGGAGGAAGAAAATGAACTGTATCGGTCTCCGCTTTCTTCAGAGTATTTATAGGTCGCCTCCCACAAGGGCACACAAGTTCTGAGTTACCAATTTTTCTTTTTCTCCTATCCTCCATTAC
>NC_051408.1:39762737-39762874 GCF_015228065.2 Penaeus monodon | reverse complement strand
AGCTCCTCTCTATATATTTCTCTTACTGTTTTCCCGGATCCATATCCACCGTCAAGGATTTCAGGAAATAAAAGGTTAGAGTTTATGAGCGAAGCAGTTCATTCATTTATGGTAGATAGGTGATGATTTACGAAAGC
>NC_051408.1:39761100-39761310 GCF_015228065.2 Penaeus monodon | reverse complement strand
AGAGGTACAAAGTACTGATTGAAGTGCTATTGCTTTCATCCTCTGTCACGATTTTCTCACTTCGTATCTTTTTCATCATCGAAATAAACGGCTGGTGATTACAGTATCCTACGATGAACAGGGAATAAAAAAAAACTCAAACTAGCGGAATTATAAAATGAATGAAGTTGAAATATTTATTCTCTCGTCCCACGTAATATCCGTTTGTTA
>NC_051408.1:39759292-39760615 GCF_015228065.2 Penaeus monodon | reverse complement strand
CAATCACGGTTTTCTTAACAGATATATTGCCAGTACCAACTGTGGCGAATCTCATTTTCTTTCATGAAATCAAGAATCAAAATCTCAGGGTAACTAAATCAAAGTTTACAAAATATATCATAAAATATTTATTCGTGCATTAATTGAGTGTGCTTTTATTTCCCGCCGTATCCTCCGCTGACGTGTCCGGAAGACCCGTGGCTTCCGAATCCGCCTCCCACACCGCCTCCGACGGAGCTTCCGAATCCCTTCCGAAGAGCCTCCTACACTGCTGCGCCTCCGATGAAGCCTCCAGCGCCTCCGACGTGGCCTCCGATGGAACCGCCGCCGTAGCCGCCTCCGACCGAGGGGAGGACGCCGACTCCGACCAGACGCGCTGGGACGACGCTGCCGCCGCCAACGCCTCCGCCGTAACCGCCGTGGCCTCCGCCTCCTCCGATGAAGCTGCCTCCGCCGAGACCTCCTCCAACGCCGCCATGGCTCCCTCCTCCGAAGCCTCCTCCTACGCCTCCGGAAACACCGCCTCCAAAGCCTCCTCCGTGAGAGCCGTAGCCTCCGTCAGCCACAGCTCCGTACATCACTCCCAGCACAACGGCTGACTTCATCTACAGGAAACAAGTAAATATCACGTTTTTAATAAACTACACGGGATGCATTTGGGCAGTCGAATCACAGGCACTCTGGTTAATATTATGAAGCCCAAAAAGACTCATGATATGGTATGAAAAAAGAACTAGGCTACTTGTATTTCCCATCTTATCCCACGTGTCATTCGTAAGGAAATATGTGACTACCTTTATCACGAAATTCGTTCAGGAACTCTTTTTTACACCTAGAATATCTGTGGCTTTAAATGACGATGCAATATTCAGTAAGAATATGTAGCAAATATTCTTAAAAAAGGAAAATGTTACTCAGTACATACATCACTTACATATAGGACTAGTGTACTTTAAAACGCTATCAATAAAATGGCTTACCAGAGCACTCAGAGCCATTATGGTTTTCCTTTGCTGTTGCAGACGAGGAGGAAGAAAGTGAACTGTATTGTTTTCCACCTTCTTCAGAGTATTTATAGCTTGCTTCCCACAAGGACACCTAAAATTTACGTTGCCAATTTCTCTTTTTCTCACACTGTCCATTACACTCTCACACAATCAAACACAAATATACTTCTATTTGTTTGTATAGCTCCTCTCTCTCTATTTATGTTACTGTTTTTCCATATGCATATCCATCGTTAAGGAAGTAAGTAAAATGTAAAAAGTAAAATGTGCATTCATTTAGGGTCCATAGTTGATGATTTATGAAAACATTACTAGC
>NC_051408.1:39758809-39758940 GCF_015228065.2 Penaeus monodon | reverse complement strand
TCTCGTAATGAATGTGATACTATACTAATACTAAAATCAATACATAAATAATATATTATATCATTAATAGTATATATTGTCCTTCGTAAGTATATGAACATATAATAAAGATTATGTATTTTTATATTTAC
>NC_051408.1:39756312-39757544 GCF_015228065.2 Penaeus monodon | reverse complement strand
TCATTTGATTTACCACAAAATCGTTGTTATTGTTTTTATTATCTTTTATCATTGATGTTTTATTATCAAAGAGTCATAAAGTACTAACTGAATTGCTATTGCTTTCTTTCTCGCCGTCACGATTTTCTCATTTCGTATCTTTTTCATCTTCGAAATAAACTTCTAATTGCAGTACCTTACGATGCCCTAGATATCAAAAACTCAAAGAAGCGGAAATAAAAGTTGGATGAAAATGAAACATTTATTCTCTAGTCCCACATAAAATCCGTTTGTTATTATTTCCCGCCGTATCCGCCGCCGACGTGTCCGGAAGACCCGTGGCTTCCGAATCCACCTCCCACACCGCTTCCGAAGGAGCTGCCGCCGCCGATGAAGCCTCCAGCGCCGCCACCGTGGCCTCCGAAGCCACCGTGGCCTCCGACGGCGCCACCTCCGATGGAGGGGAGGTAACCGACTCCGACCAGGCGTGCTCTGACGACGTTGCCGCCGCCAACGCCTCCACCGTAGCCGCCGTGGCCTCCGCCTCCTCCGATGAAGTTGCCTCCGCCGAGGCCTCCTCCAAGGCCGCCGTGGCTTCCTCCGAAGCCTCCGAAGCTTCCTCCAGCGCCGCCATGGCTTCCTCCAACGAAGCCTCCTCCACCGCCGGAGGAGCCGTAGCCTCCGCCAGCTACCGCTCCGTACACCAGACCCAGCAAGACAGCTGCCTTGATCTACAACATAACAGGGGCAAATATACGAACTGTCATAAGATTTATAGTAATAATAGAGAGAAAGGAAGAAAAAGATGCTACTGAAGACCAATATCACAATTATTGTGCTCATAAACATCTATTTCCTTTTCATTCATAAAAAAAAAAAATCATAAAGGATAAAAATACTAGACATCAATACTGGCACCTCTATTTTTGAGCTTACCTCACATCCATAATGGTTCATCTAGATTTACCAGCAATTAAAAGCTTAAAATCATACATCATACATGGCCATACGGAATTAATATAAACCAAATATAAGAAGCAAGAAAAGCAATCCACTACGAAGAGATATTCAATCAATCACAATGAATCCTCTTACCAAGGAGCGCGAAGCCATACTGATCGCTATTGTTGCAGGAAACGGAGTGGGAAAAGAATGATATCACTACTCGCATGTGTCTTGCCGGTATTTATACGTGGCGAGTCCCCCTCTGCAAGGACAAGGGGGTTGCCACATCGTAATTCTCATTGAGTGAG
>NC_051408.1:39754687-39754826 GCF_015228065.2 Penaeus monodon | reverse complement strand
GAAGGGTATTACGGGGCCTTTTTCGAAGGACTTTGGTTCTGGTAGGTGGTGGTCGTTGTCCCGAGTAGTTGCCTTTTCTTTTAATTTTATAATCATGTAATACGGATTCGAACACGAGCGAGCTGGGTGACCGACCTTC
>NC_051408.1:39753497-39753646 GCF_015228065.2 Penaeus monodon | reverse complement strand
TTATCGATACGTTCTTTGTGCAAATTAGCAAATATTCTGTTGCTTAGGCTGTTTGCTATCATATTAGACCTGAACCATGATTTGATACGATGCGCTTGGGGCTGGGGGATGCAGCTGTCCTCTCTGTCCCTGCGCTTCTGCGCCCCTGA
>NC_051408.1:39751886-39753109 GCF_015228065.2 Penaeus monodon | reverse complement strand
ATCACAAATTCGTTGTTATTGTTTTTATTATCTTTTATCCTTGATGTTTTATTATCAAAGAGTCATAAAGTACTAACTGAATTGCTATTGCTTTCTTTCTCGCCGTCACGATTTTCTCATTTCGTATCTTTTTCATCTTCGAAATAAACTTCTAATTGCAGTACCTTACGATGCCCTAGATATCAAAAACTCAAAGAAGCGGAAATAAAAGTTGGATGAAAATGAAACATTTATTCTCTAGTCCCACATAAAATCCGTTTGTTATTATTTCCCGCCGTATCCGCCGCCGACGTGTCCGGAAGACCCGTGGCTTCCGAATCCGCCTCCCACACCGCTTCCGAAGGAGCTGCCGCCGCCGATGAAGCCTCCAGCGCCGCCACCGTGGCCTCCGAAGCCACCGTGGCCTCCGACGGCGCCACCTCCGATGGAGGGGAGGTAACCGACTCCGACCAGGCGTGCTCTGACGACGCTGCCGCCGCCAACGCCTCCACCGTAGCCGCCGTGGCCTCCGCCTCCTCCGATGAAGTTGCCTCCGCCGAGGCCTCCTCCAAGGCCGCCGTGGCTTCCTCCGAAGCCTCCGAAGCTTCCTCCAGCGCCGCCATGGCTTCCTCCAACGAAGCCTCCTCCACCGCCGGAGGAGCCGTAGCCTCCGCCAGCTACCGCTCCGTACACCAGACCCAGCAAGACAGCTGCCTTGATCTACAACATAACAGGGGCAAATATACGAACTGTCATAAGATTTATAGTAATAATAGAGAGAAAGGAAGAAAAAGATGCTACTGAAGACCAATATCACAATTATTGTGCTCATAAACATCTATTTCCTTTTCATTCATAAAAAAAAAAAAAATCATAAAGGATAAAAATACTAGACATCAATACTGGCACCTCTATTTTTGAGCTTACCTCACATCCATAATGGTTCATCTAGATTTACCAGCAATTAAAAGCTTAAAATCATACATCATACATGGCCATACGGAATTAATATAAACCAAATATAAGAAGCAAGAAAAGCAATCCACTACGAAGAGATATTCAATCAATCACAATGAATCCTCTTACCAAGGAGCGCGAAGCCATACTGATCGCTCTTGTTGCAGGAAACGGAGTGGGAAAAGAATGATATCACTACTCGCATGTGTCTTGCCGGTATTTATACGTGGCGAGTCCCCCTCTGCAAGGACAAGGGGGTTGCCACATCGTAATTCTCATTGAGTGAG
>NC_051408.1:39750298-39750437 GCF_015228065.2 Penaeus monodon | reverse complement strand
GAAGGGTATTACGGGGCCTTTTTCGAAGGACTTTGGTTCTGGTAGGTGGTGGTCGTTGTCCCGAGTAGTTGCCTTTTCTTTTAATTTTATAATCATGTAATACGGATTCGAACACGAGCGAGCTGGGTGACCGACCTTC
>NC_051408.1:39749118-39749239 GCF_015228065.2 Penaeus monodon | reverse complement strand
TTATCGATACGTTCTTTGTGCAAATTAGCAAATATTCTGTTGCTTAGGCTGTTTGCTGTCATATTAGACCTGAACCATGACTTGATACGATGCGCTTGGGGCTGGGGGATGCAGCTGTCCT
>NC_051408.1:39748171-39748408 GCF_015228065.2 Penaeus monodon | reverse complement strand
TATGGGAACATAGCACTATAATGGGAGTCAAAGAAGAACATAAAATAAAAAGGTTTTATGAAATAAAGCATAGGTGAGGCAAAACGACATTTATTCGGGCGTTCCCCTAACGCAGAGGACATGCGAGTACACACCTTTTGAGTTTAAATCCGACACCTGCGATCAAAGGCCGCCTCAACTATTTCTTCAATATTATTTCCCGCCGTATCCGCCGCCGACATGTCCGGAAGACCCGTG
>NC_051408.1:39747731-39748116 GCF_015228065.2 Penaeus monodon | reverse complement strand
AAGGAGCTGCCGCCACCGTGGCCTCCGAAGCCACCGTGGCCTCCGAAGCCACCGTGGCCTCCGACGGCGCCACCTCCGATGGAGGGGAGGTAACCGACTCCGACCAGGCGTGCTCTGACGACGCTGCCGCCGCCAACGCCTCCGCCGTAGCCGCCGTGGCCTCCGCCTCCTCCGATGAAGTTGCCTCCGCCGAGGCCTCCTCCAAGGCCGCCGTGGCTTCCTCCGAAGCCTCCGAAGTTTCCTCCAGCGCCGCCATGGCTTCCTCCAACGAAGCCTCCTCCACCGCCGGAGGAGCCGTAGCCTCCGCCAGCTACCGCTCCGTACACCAGACCCAGCAAGACAGCTGCCTTGATCTACAACGTGAAAGAAACTAATTAGGCGTTTT
>NC_051408.1:39747507-39747614 GCF_015228065.2 Penaeus monodon | reverse complement strand
TACGTCAAGAAAATATATAATAACCATAACATTACATTAATTAGATTTGATGACAGAAGTAACGAGAAACTGATCGCACTAATCATTTATACGTGAAAAACTATGCA
>NC_051408.1:39746988-39747098 GCF_015228065.2 Penaeus monodon | reverse complement strand
GTTTTAAAAAACTATAGTGCTTTTGCTAGCACATTTACATGGTTGAACTTCTTTTTGCATTGCACTGCATTTCTAATTCACCGTCTTTTCACACCAACATGAACTAAATA
>NC_051408.1:39746713-39746945 GCF_015228065.2 Penaeus monodon | reverse complement strand
AACTGCACATAAATGTTATTAGCTTCTCTTACCACGGAGCGCGAAGCCATACTGATCGCTCTCGGTTGTTGCAAGTGACGCAGTGGGAAAAGAATGATAACGCTGCTAGCTTTAGCGTCCGTTTTTATAGGTGGTGGTAACTCCTTCCGCAAGGACAAGGGAGGGGGTTGCCATTTGCCAAATTATCCTTGAGAGAGTTTTCCTTTGATAGCAAAAGACCGTTACGGAGCCA
>NC_051408.1:39744358-39744672 GCF_015228065.2 Penaeus monodon | reverse complement strand
TGATAGCCCAATAAAGTATCATTGGATCTCCTCTGGTGTCATCCATATTTCTTTGTTTTGATGATGAAATACTTATGATAAAATAGAAATATTTATTTACTTATTTGAACTTATAGAAATATATATATTTTGCGTTCACAGATATCATGAAGATGAGAGGGTTTAAAAGAAAAAAAAAAAAATGTACCAATCCTGTTGGCTGATACCAGATAATAGCCTTGTAAATATCGCGAGACAGAGTAAAATATATGTAGCATTTATCTTATCTAAATATTCAGTTATATTTACGTTTTCTCTCTCGGGAGTCAGTGCTC
>NC_051408.1:39743574-39743860 GCF_015228065.2 Penaeus monodon | reverse complement strand
AACCATTTTTTTTTGCGTGCGTTTTTGTGCATGTGTGGATTTGGCCATAATAAGCGCGCAGGTAGCATTCTCGCACACGCACAGTGGACCGCCCTCATTACCTCATGGCAATAGGTGCGTCGAACCCAGTCATTTCCTACTCACGCCCGACCTTCCTGCGAACCGTTACAAGGGCGAAAGTGATCCCTTTGACACTCGCCGGACCAGGGGGGCGAGCGTAGCGAGGTCCGTTCGGGTTACGTGGGCAGACGGCGCGGGGAAACACCTGGCTGTCTACCGCACGGGT
>NC_051408.1:39742644-39742870 GCF_015228065.2 Penaeus monodon | reverse complement strand
ACGAGAGAAAAATCATGCCCTACAAGGAGAATACCACGCACAGCCAGGGTCAAACCTCAAGTAAAACATGTTTCGAATTCGGTCTCGAACGCCTTAAGAACGTGACCCCTGGTGTATAGTTTCGGACATTTCCGAAGCTTCATTCACGACGTGGCTTTCGTCCGTGACTGCACAACCTTGACAATGTAAAGATCAGAAGTTATTTGAGAAAGTGGTGAATTCTCTT
>NC_051408.1:39741703-39741848 GCF_015228065.2 Penaeus monodon | reverse complement strand
ATCTAGGGCTGAAGGGTAAGAAAGAGCTCGAGGTCAAACTATCCAAGGTTTCTTTCAATGCTTTTCACATTAATTAAATTATTGTTGGGAAGTTTTTCTTTTCAGAGAATAAAGACTAGAGCAGAGGTTCTTCCACTTCACTCAC
>NC_051408.1:39740723-39740851 GCF_015228065.2 Penaeus monodon | reverse complement strand
TTGTGCATCCTTGCCTCGACTGAACTAGATTTTCCAATGTGGGAAAGTTCGGAATTCTTATTACTCTGTGAATAACTGGTGAGCAGGAAAATCGTTTAGCAGACGGGTTTTCCGTGCTTTCTCCTTCC
>NC_051408.1:39740114-39740348 GCF_015228065.2 Penaeus monodon | reverse complement strand
GTTTTGTTTTATGAATTTGCGGGGGTAAATGACTTGAAAAATTTGTTATGAATTAAAATATCAACAATAATGAAAAAAGTGGATGATACAAAGATAATAATAATAACGAAGTCTTTGTCTCAAAAAACTAGCCTTTGGGTTTATTGAAGGCTATTGTTAGTGGGCGTCTTTCCCTAATCTTTTTTATATGCGACCCCTATTTGCGGTAAGACGCTGAAAAAGATGTATGAATTA
>NC_051408.1:39739668-39739939 GCF_015228065.2 Penaeus monodon | reverse complement strand
GTATCTATTTTGTTTTTTACGAATTCCGAAACAAACTCCTATCATTATAGCAAGAAGTTACCGTGTCACTCGCAGTATCGCTGTTAATCTTCTTTTTTAAAAACTTTGATTTGATTTGATTTTTAAACACCATTACATTCCAAATGACGGGCAGTAACTACTAAGCGAGATATTGCTTCGAATATTTGACATCTTTCTCGTCATCAAATACCAACATCTTTTGTAATTCCGTGTAATTTTGAGTGAGAGAAAAGATAATTCAATGCAAAAT
>NC_051408.1:39738219-39739200 GCF_015228065.2 Penaeus monodon | reverse complement strand
ATCTTTGGAACTTCGATATCCTTTTTTTTCCTTTTATTCTTACGAAAACCTTACCAAACACCTTTTTCGAAAAGCTTAGCATATGTATGTCAATTCACTTTTTAAATCCCAGAACAATATCTTTTAGAACTGGCATACAGCACTGTGTTACGTGAACTGTTCGGAATTCCACGTAAATCACTCTGTATTACATATAATAGTTCACAGAGATAGCTTTCTGCAGTATTATCATCTCTCAATTCTTTAGGAAAACTAAAATATAAAACAATATTTAAAAAGATTCAGTCAAGATCTATCAGCCAACATTCTAAATCTTTATATGTTTTAAGTCACTTGTAACTGAGAAATTGTTTGTAATAATATATAAGTGATATGCAGTGATTTGATATCATATCGATATAGTTAACACATGTTATGATATACAAATATTTTACGATATATGAATTATATATTTATTCTTCGTCATGCTTGTCATATGTATGATCTGACAACTGTTTCGTCTTAAATATCGCTTAGGGCTATTGAATAACATATATGTAATATTCTTATCATTATAATTATTTTTTACGTATTTCTAAAAATAAGGGAAAAGTAAGGACATACATTTTCCTATATTTTTTCTGGTTATATAACGTCACAAAT
Source organism: Penaeus monodon (assembly GCF_015228065.2). Classification (NCBI taxonomy): domain Eukaryota; kingdom Metazoa; phylum Arthropoda; class Malacostraca; order Decapoda; family Penaeidae; genus Penaeus; species Penaeus monodon. Next base: position 39,738,558 of record NC_051408.1, on the reverse strand, counting down.
CATCTCAGGATAAAGAAGCACTTAAAAAAAAGCATAATCTAGGATTTAGAAGAAACTTTTAACCATAATCCTCTTACTCGTTTCGCAAATATCTTAATAAGATAAAATTGATTTTGTGATGATTTACTCACTCGAGTGTAACGAAACCAGCTTCTTTTATTAACATTATCCAAGAAAAAAAATATTGTCATGAGTTATTCACATTACCCATAAAATAATGCTTCTCTACGGATAGGCATAGTGTTTGGGGAAACTTCGTACACAGTAAGGTTTCCTTGGTAATCGTAAAGTAAACACAAACATTGGGATCAGCTGATTTATAGCTTTATTAGTGCAGAG
>NC_051408.1:39737803-39737996 GCF_015228065.2 Penaeus monodon | reverse complement strand
TAACTAAACACAACACAAACTATCCATGATCAAACCTCAGGTAATATCAAATTATTCTATCCAGACTACAGTTTATGTCTTCCAACTCGGCAATCTTTAATCTCAAAACACGTCATTCTGGTTAGTTTCCCGGATGACTAAGGCAAAACGAGCTTTCCAGTTCTGAACTGGATTTATCAACCGAGTAAAAAAT
>NC_051408.1:39736414-39736921 GCF_015228065.2 Penaeus monodon | reverse complement strand
ACAATCGCATTGTGAATTAAGTCCTGCACTGACACAGCTCCTTAATCAATATTGCATCACCAAGCATTAAGGTCATTTCTTCGGCGACTGCACGACATTTTACAACCATCACAAAATCTTAGATGAAGGAATTCATTACTATAACCATATTAGTCACAAAGAGATCCTGCAATCTGACCGACACCGGATCAGAGTAAGAAGTGCAGCACAGCACGCGTCCGCGGGGGTTTATATAGTGCTCTGGCCCCGCCCCCTCACCGGCCCTTGCCTTAGGACTCTCCCCCCACCCCTCCCCCCGGCCTTAAAGAGAAAGTTAATAAGGCCACATCTAGATCCCCTGCTTGCCATGCTTGTCTTCTTTGCATGCAACATATTTCATGCATGAATGGCCTTGGTAACTAATGTGGTTCAAAAGTTTCCGGGATTTTTTCTTCTTTTTCTTTGACCTCGCTTCAGATATGCTTAGTCATGCTTGGGTGCTGGAATATTTTGTAATGGCGATGCAAG
>NC_051408.1:39735469-39735792 GCF_015228065.2 Penaeus monodon | reverse complement strand
GCTCAAAATGATGGGCTTTCACTTGCAAATCCACTTGCAATCTTATCCTTTAAAACCCACGAGTGAATTTTCATTTATAATTTACTTAAATCCAGTTCACATAACACTATCAATCTCAACTAGATTCTCTTCCGGCGTCATTAAGAACTGCTAGAAATACCAACATCATTCTTTTTAATAGCTTACTTGCCAAACCAGTTTTTTATTCGTGTCGTGAAAATCTTACACCGCTGGTCTCCGGTGGAAATAAAACACAAGACTTATCTAAGCAGGAAATACCGGACACGTCAGTCTTGGGTCAATAATATTCATATGTCTTTAAT
>NC_051408.1:39735083-39735181 GCF_015228065.2 Penaeus monodon | reverse complement strand
GACGAATGTTCAGAACACGTGACCACCATGCAAATTGTGAAACATTTATCATGTATATAGAATACTAATCACCCGTCACGTCACTGTGAAGAAAAAGA
>NC_051408.1:39734544-39735029 GCF_015228065.2 Penaeus monodon | reverse complement strand
GATGAGAAGAAGAAGAGAAAAGAAAAATAAGAAGAGGGAGGAGAAAGAAAGAAGAAAAGGAAATAGAAGAAAAAGACGAATAGAAAAGGAAATAGAAGAAAAAGCCGTAGTAGAAAAGAGGAAAAAGAAAAGGAAATAGAAGAAAAAGACGAAGTAAAAAGAAAAGAAAAGAAAGAAAGAAAAAAAAAAAAACTGGGCCACCGCACCAGCCACCAGCGAGAAAGAGTGCCAGGTCCTGCCAGACACGCGGGGGGTAGGGGTGTGGGTGGGGGGCTTCACGTCGGCGCTACTACGTCTGTGGCACTGTGCTCGCCCTGGCCTTTACCTTCGCCGGCCTCCTGTCTGGCCGTGAGCCCTGGCACTGCCGGCGGTGCTAAAAGGTCGCCCACACGCCAGGGACGCTGCGTGCCTCGATACGTAGCAGGTGAGAAGGAATTTATACCTTTATTTATTTTATTGCTCTGTGTAGCAGAGAGAACGACCTG
>NC_051408.1:39733558-39733627 GCF_015228065.2 Penaeus monodon | reverse complement strand
CTCATCTCTATATCTGTATATCCATCTGCTTATCTATAGATCAATCTACTTTTGTCCATCTACACATAC
>NC_051408.1:39733147-39733462 GCF_015228065.2 Penaeus monodon | reverse complement strand
TGTTAACAAACCGAATCATAGAAAAAAAAAATAACACGTTGAACGTTTAAGGAAAGATATACATAGATGATAAAGAGATATGGAAATCTATAGGAAACGCGAAACAGAATATTGAAACTATATGGGGCATTAAAAAGAAAGAAAAAATATAAACAGAATGTGGAATATATATGCTATGAGAAAAATCACAATAAAAAACTATGGAGAACACTTGAAGAACGTTTAAGATACAGTGCAAAATGCAAAACGAAAACAATTTAAACAAAATAAATGTATAAAATTCAAAAAGAAATGTTTATTATGAAAGTCACATGA
>NC_051408.1:39732545-39733079 GCF_015228065.2 Penaeus monodon | reverse complement strand
CAGTACAGAAGAGAGAAAGAAAAATACATATGGAAAAGAACAGCGGAAACAGAATATAGGAAACACATAAGGCAAAGGAGAATGAAGATAAATGTAGCTGACAATAAGGAACAGAAAGAAAGGTCTAAAGGTCAGTGAAATAAAAGATACAAAGAATAAGGTCGAAAAGGGGGAGGAGAAAAGAAAAAGAAGAAGAAATAGAGGAAGGAAAAACGAAATGAAGAAGAAAGAGAGGAATGAAAATTAGAAAGAAGATTTAATTTTAAAAAAAGAAGACGAAGTAGAAAAAGGAAAACAAGACAGAGAAGAAACAAAGAAAAAAAGAAAAAGAAATTTAAAAAGGAGGAAGAATAAAAAAAGAGAAAGAAAAAGGGAAAAGAAATATAACAGAATATTTTACAGTCATATAGAATTTATAGAACGAAAGACATAGTTCCAAAAAGTCCAAAATCGATTTTTAAAACATACTTTATAACAAGGTATTTCTCTTATTAAAAAACAATAAAATAAAAGAAAGCTTGGAGACAGGAGCCG
>NC_051408.1:39732318-39732477 GCF_015228065.2 Penaeus monodon | reverse complement strand
TATCCCTGACTTTTAAGGTGTTTACCTTTGGCCATTTAGAATAAATCTTGGGCATTTGTGTTTCTAGGTTATCTATCAAAGATAATGGTAAATCGGTCAAATGATTGCCTTCAAAGTCAAGGTGAACGCGTCAATGGAGTACCGCCATTACAAACGTGC
>NC_051408.1:39731174-39731537 GCF_015228065.2 Penaeus monodon | reverse complement strand
CCTGCTTTCCATTGCCCAACACATGCTATTCCCCTACAGTATTCAGGCTGCCTTACCACATTACTCTCATACCCATTAAAGTCAATGCATATAATGTAGTCTGTTTCTCTAAAGTGAAGAGATCGTAACTGTGAGTGAACAACAAGACGAAACAGAATAACTCGATTTGACCATTCTTTTCTATTCTCCTGAAGAGCTGAGGTTAAAGGCTTGCAATTGCAGAGATAGAAATACTAAAAGTCACACATAGTTCGAGTAATAGAGAAACTGGAGCCTGCTGAATCATCCTCGTGTTGCAAATGTTGCTTGAAAACGACTGTGTTAACCAGTCTGTCAATTTTTTTTCTCTACTCTCCCAGTTTC
>NC_051408.1:39730070-39730489 GCF_015228065.2 Penaeus monodon | reverse complement strand
TTACGTTAATCCATATACAACTCGGTAAGTTACCAGTGTCGGTATCCGGACACACTGAAGTGCTTATGCCCTTCGTCTGTGCGGGTGTGACTAGACAAACAAATACAAAAACATTTACGGATACAAATGTTAATTCATTGGCACTGCCTGTAATCATGAACCATAATTGCTGGCATTTGTGACAAGTTTTTCCTTCACACTCGAAGTAGAAAGTGGCTCACGCCGGCTTCCTTCCTGGTCCAGAACCACTTTCAATGAGAAGAAGCTTTGCAATTGCAGAACGGCTTCCACTGCCAAAAGATGAGCTTAGGAATGTATGTCGTGAGTTCGGAAGGTCTTCAGGAGAGCTGACGACAAGAACCTGCTTTCTCATCGAAGTCTTCAGTGAGGTGGTATCGGCCGTGGAAAGGGTTAAACAT
>NC_051408.1:39729752-39729941 GCF_015228065.2 Penaeus monodon | reverse complement strand
AACAATAAAACTATCTATCAATATCTACCCAATACACGCAATTACTTTTACGTTAGAATGTGAATATTTAATCGACGTTAAAACAGATAAGAAAGAACAAATGAAAACAAAGAACACATAGATAAAATAATAAATAGGAGGCGAATAGTCTAATTGCAAAATGCCATTAGGTCTCTGAAGTTACACTCT
>NC_051408.1:39728666-39729718 GCF_015228065.2 Penaeus monodon | reverse complement strand
ACATATCGACAAATATCCTCATAAAGTTAATCTGCTCACTATTTTACTAAGAGGGTTTAGCAATGTCGAAATACTTTGATCTGTTCATTGTATACTTCGATTATGTATTCTTTAAAAACGATTAATTAAGGTTTGATAAAACAAAAATATCTATAGTCATAATTTATATTATTATGATTCATTCCTCAAGTTTCATAAGGAATATACAATAAATAAAATGATTTGCATCTCAGTTCGCAAACCTTAAATAGGATCTTGCCCTGAAGGCATCGCCAGTGACGGCGGTTTCAGCTTCAGAAGCTTGGCGAGCCGTATTCGCCAGCAAGGGGGCTGACGTGGGCGACCTCATCGACGCTGACGAGGGTCGGGACGGGGACGACAGGCTCCGAAGGGGGGGCGGGGTCGACGGAGATGAAGGGTCCGGCGCTGATGCTTGGCTCGCCGTACTCCTCCTCGAGGGTGACGACGGGAGAGATGGCAGCTCCGTCGATGCCCGACCCGATGAAGTCCTCCTCGACGGGGAAAACGTCAACGACTGGCGATACGGCAGCACCGCCGATGCCTGGGCCTTCCACGGTACCAATAGGGCCAACAGGGCCAACTGGTCCAACAGGTCCAACAGGGTCAACAGCGAAGCCTCCAGCAGCACCTCCGGCGAAGCCTCCAGCAGCACCTCCGGCGAAGCCTCCTGCAGCGCCTCCGGTGAAGCCTCCAGCAGCACCTCCGGCGAAGCCTCCAGCAGCACCTCCGGCGAAGCCTCCTGCAGCGCCTCCAAAAGCACTAGCGGGGAGGTGTCCGCTACCGACTAGAACTGCCTGGAAAACGTTGCCACTTCCGGCCCCGCCTACGATGCCGCCGTGGCCTCCTCCTCCGCCGAGCGCGACGCCCAAACCAGAGTCGCCTCCGGCACTGTAGCCTGGCAGTTTCGCAGCGGACGCAATGCACAACATAGCCAGCACAGAGGCGCCGCGCATCTGTTGTGAGCGAACGATAGGTTAATATACATTTAAAAAATGCCCGTATGCAAATGCAAGGGCAAACACACAAACGTG
>NC_051408.1:39728113-39728583 GCF_015228065.2 Penaeus monodon | reverse complement strand
ATTGTCCATCCATGAATATTCACATATGCACATCCATATTTATATATCTACAAATATTTGAATAGTACAAAGCATCTATATCTCCAGCGTCCACTTACCATATTAAACAGGGGATTCATGGCTTCTACTAATTTTCCTTCTGCCAAAGTACTTGTGGTTTGACCCGACACAAGCGGTGAAGTGTGACAGTGATTGCCCTGAACGAGGTATTTATACTTGATCGTACTGGGTGAACAAGGTCAAAAAGTTACTAGATTTCACTTTATGGCATTTTTGACGTTAGCTCTTTGTGATTCCCGTGAGTAAGATTTTAACAATGGGGTTAATATAGTGTGATTCATGTATGTGTATATAAGTAAGTATACATATGTAGAAGAACAAACTCATGAAAAACATGCGACCGCATAAGCATACTCGTTTTGTGCTCGTGTGTGGTGTAGCTAAATCAATTAAGATCTTTTAGGGCTGAC
>NC_051408.1:39727916-39728053 GCF_015228065.2 Penaeus monodon | reverse complement strand
ACATCATTAAGATTTAAGTTTTTCGAGGAAAACTTTCACAAATATTACTAATCTTCCTATTTAAATGAGGACCATAGACATCGTTTATACTAATAATAACGGTAAATAATGTTATGTTGATAAGGAATATACACAGC
>NC_051408.1:39727692-39727890 GCF_015228065.2 Penaeus monodon | reverse complement strand
CATACACATACATGACAACCTTCTATTTTTTTTTTTACTGACAGTTTTGCTCTCTTACCTTTCCTGTGTAAAGCTCCCAAGGTCTTGACATTACATACAAATACGAGAGGAAGTACTTTTTGTGAGCATTTCTTGGCAATTTCAGTATATCGTTATGGTTGACTTTCTGTCTTCATAATCACTTTGTTATTTGAACGG
>NC_051408.1:39727078-39727189 GCF_015228065.2 Penaeus monodon | reverse complement strand
CTCCCCATGCTAACTTCGTGGACATAGAATTATTTTCTTTGTTTGTTCCTACTCTAATAAAATGAATGACCGGAAGTAAGTGACAATCGAAGATATGATTGCTCAGGGAAA
>NC_051408.1:39726112-39726838 GCF_015228065.2 Penaeus monodon | reverse complement strand
GGGAAAGATAAACACAGACAGAATAGAAAAAAAGCAACGAAGCAGACAGTGAAGGACAAACCTTGGATGCTGAAAGTGACCTCGTCCAAGGTCAGGTAAGATCAGGTGGCGGAGGAGATGGGAGGGCAAGTTGCGAACGAGGTCAGAGGAGGTTACCTTCAGAAATCAGTGTTAATTGATGTCGACAGTGACCATCCTTTTCCTCTTGTTTTTTACCTTCTTTCAAATAATGGCTTGCAAAAGCATTTTATTGCAGGCGAATTCGATTTTAGTATGTGTTAAGAGTTAGGGTTGAGAGTTTTTCTCTATAATTTTTTTTCGTGAATTCTAACGTGTTTGTACAGTGTTGAAGAGGCCTTGTAAATTAAGCGAGAAAATGTACGAATATTTGCTCTAAGTTTTCTTTTCTTTTTCCTTTATTATCTGTTTTTGCCTTTCCTAATACTGACCTTGTGAAATCAAGAACAATTTCTTTATGATAATCCTAAAGCGTGATTTCTTCAGCTTTAATCAAAACAATTTCACTATGAATATTTCTTACATTAGTAACCAAAAAGTGTTTACATATTTGCAAGACAAGAAATCTGGTGTTTTCGATATAATTCAACAGATAAATATCCATTGATTCCTAAGGCACAAAGCTTCAAATGAATAGCTTGGAGAAGATTGAACTGGCATGGGCGGCTTAACTGGGGCAATTATATACCTCTTCAACAGTGATATGGG
>NC_051408.1:39725552-39725856 GCF_015228065.2 Penaeus monodon | reverse complement strand
AGTGATATGGGTTAGAACGCGCGTTGCAGGAAGAACGTCAGTGTATCCTTCTTTAACGATTACAACAGGAGACACGACAGAAGCTTGGGTCATTTTACTCCTGGCCCTTTATTCTTCAGTTGGGGCAAGAGCATCAAAGGTGGCAGCAGGCACGTTAGGGACATCGGGACCAGTGCTTGGCCCAGGGTATTCCAATGCAACAGTACTGCCAACGTAATCCTTTACAGAGCCTCCGGATGAAAACTTCAGTGGCGCCTCCAACAGTAATAGCAGGGAGATTTCCGCTACCCTTCAAGCGCTACCG
>NC_051408.1:39724665-39725410 GCF_015228065.2 Penaeus monodon | reverse complement strand
TGCCCTTCATGAAACCCTGTAAAATTTGTGGGTCACGTCCAAGAGTATACTGGTTAATATAACCGAAAATAAATATTCCTTTTAACACATAGTTGGTCATTTGAATTAATAATACATATGTTATGGCTGCTTAAATTTTGTTCCTGCGATTTTCTAAAAAGTTAGACTGCTAGGCTTATAATTTGGATTCATTTTTGCAATGGTACACCTATTATGAAAAAACTCTGATTTTCAAATATGTTTGGACCAACAATTTGTAAACATAAGTGTAATACAAATGAATTAACATTCAAAAAGAATTTTTTATTTATTGTAGTATATAAATACGTGAATGAACCTTAGGGTGATAAATAAATGCTTTCTGTGAAGCAGTTTAACATATCTGATCAGCATAAGGCTTTAGTGGTTTGGTGAGCTGTATTCGTCAGCAGGGGGGCTGACGTGGGCGACTTCGTTGGGCCCAGTGTACTCCTCCTCCACGGTTGGAACAGGGGCAACGGGGGCAACGTCAATGCTTAGTTCGCTGTATTCTTCGTCAACGGTCACAGCAGGAGAGCCGGCAGAGTCGGGACCAGCGTCAATGCTTGGACCAGTATATTCCTCTTCAACGGTAACAACAGGTGCAACAGGACCTGTGCTTGGCTCACTATGCCCAACAGCGCCGCCGCCAATGCCTCCAGCAGCGCCTACAATAGCACTAGCAGGGAGGTTTCCGCTGCCGACGAAAACGGCCGGGAAAACGCTG
>NC_051408.1:39724179-39724627 GCF_015228065.2 Penaeus monodon | reverse complement strand
TGCGCTAACCAGATCAACGCCCAAGCCAGAGTCGCCTCCGGCACTGTAGCCTGGCAGCTTCGCAGCGGACACCATGCACACCATAGCAAGCATAGAAACGCCTCGCAGCTGTTGGCAAAACCGTGAGACAGACCATTATTTTGAGTGCACACACAGGAAGACAATATATTTAAAGATATAAAATTACTTTTATGAATAGAATTGACATGATTGATTTCTTTTCTCACCATATTCATGGTTGATAATATAGCTTTGCTTTTGAATGGGGGGAAATATTAAACACAAATTATGAAGTGTAACACTGCCTGAACTCAGCCAGGTATTTATGCTTGTACTTTTGGCACAAGGTCAAGCAGATGCAAGATTTCACTCTTTATTGTTTTTCTTACATCTTTGAGTGGCTACGACAAAGACTAGTATCTTGTTACTATGTAATTACCTCTTTCAG
>NC_051408.1:39723068-39723220 GCF_015228065.2 Penaeus monodon | reverse complement strand
AGAACAAGGGCTAGTGTATTTCCTCACTGTTGAGAAAAACGCAAATTGAGCTTTTGCTGTGACTAATCAAACGGTGTTGGTTTACTCTAATCCTTTTAAAGACAATTTATACAAGGAAAATAAGGAATATTTTTCATAGCGAAAAACATTGA
>NC_051408.1:39722570-39722663 GCF_015228065.2 Penaeus monodon | reverse complement strand
TAGAAAAAAATACTTTCTATTTTGGCGGTAGGCTTATCTTAAAATAAGCAATTTTCAACACTGGCCTTTCTAGCACTCGGCCATATACATATA
>NC_051408.1:39721506-39721846 GCF_015228065.2 Penaeus monodon | reverse complement strand
GAGCGCGCGCGCGCTTATATAAATGTGTTCGTATGTTTTTTTTTCATAAGCACATACATGCCAATGTCTGCGAGGGGACGAAAGCCTACATTGAAGGAAAAATCTGCAAGAAGTGAGAGACGAAAGATCACTGAAGCATGTAAAACATAAATAATAAAAAGGATATGTATTTAACCTCAGATGAGTAAACGGAGAACTTAGGTATACTGTTTACAGTATTTTATTATTTGTATTTTCAATGGAAATATCTAAATTCTCGTAATATCCCTACTGATTCCTCCCCTTCCCCTCTTAATTCTGTGTTCAATTTAATTGTTTTAATCCTATTATAACAATTTCC
>NC_051408.1:39721163-39721451 GCF_015228065.2 Penaeus monodon | reverse complement strand
ATCTTCTGTTCGCCTCTAATCGTTTTCTTCATACATATTATCTATCATCGTAATTATGTTCACCACCATCGTTCCCTGTTATGGAAATAATAGAAAATTAAGCGTGAATCCTTTTGTCCTCAGCGACTGGTGACTTTATACGATTTCCAATATATTATGGAATTCTAAAAACAAAGAAAGTCAAACAGTCTAAAAGCAAAGCGGAGGATATGTAATACACAAGTTACTGATACACTTGCAGTCACACAGTGGCTTGTACATATAATAAAAAGTGAGATAGAAAGATTG
>NC_051408.1:39720337-39721076 GCF_015228065.2 Penaeus monodon | reverse complement strand
TTGATTATGTGTTTATCTGTATCTACAAGAAATGTTGAAATAATTACATATAAAGTACATAGTAAACACTGCAGTTTTATTCATATCAAAGATCGTATAACAGAAAGATGTTGAACTAAAGTGTTTCCTAATGAGGACCATTTAAACACTTCAGCCATATGGCGATTGAAATTTCCTGACGCTATCAGTGTCATCTCCCTACCGTTGTCAGACAAACAGAAAAGAAAATGGCTTATAGCTTGTGTCTTATGCATTTCAGTCGATTCATTTCTTGTTTGATGGTCTTGTAATTCCTAGTTCTATAAAATGTATCAGTATGGACTTTCAAAGTTTGGAGAAGATTAAGAGTGATTTTTTTTTTTCACATCGGGGTATACTTAATTTCATAATGATAAAGCCACCAGCAACCTCAGAATACCACATCTATCAAAAATATCTAATTGTTTTCCGTAATTAACTATGTAACTACTCTAAAGCACTGTGCAATGAAAACTAAATAAATAAAATGTTGACTAAAGAACGTTTCGGACATGCATCGTCAGTCTGTAACTGGTCGTGCAAGTTCAACTTTAGTATGATTGGTTAATATTCGTGAACAAGTATAAAGGTTGCTTTCTTGGCTAAGTAATATGGACCCAGTGGCGATACAAACTTTAACTGTAATATAGTCTTTGATTCACAACTGATGAAATTACATTTTCAGACTGGCATTTATGAGAATCGAATCTGTTATAAAGGA
>NC_051408.1:39719102-39720312 GCF_015228065.2 Penaeus monodon | reverse complement strand
GGGGGGATTTAAATACAGTATTTGTTTTCATTCATGATTTATAAAAATCTCCTTCACATCAAACTTTACATTCAAATAAAATATTTTATTGTACATGCCACCGTAGCTCCAACAGCATAAGGCTTTAGTGGTTTGGTGAGATATATTCTTCAGCAGGGGGGCTGACGTGAGCGACTTCGTTGGGCCCAGTGTACTCCTCCTCCACGGTTGGAACAGGGGCAACGGGGGCAACGTCAATGCTTGGTTCGCTGTATTCTTCGTCGAAGGTCACAGCAGGAGAGGCGGCAGAGTCGGGACCAGCGTCAATGCTTGGACCAGTATATTCCTCTTCAACGGTAACAACAGGTGCAACGGGACCAGCACCTGGGCCAGTGTATTCCTCTTCTACGGTAACAACAGGAGCAACGGGATCTGTGCTTGGCTCAGTGTACTCTTGCCCAACAGCGCCGCCGCCAATGACTCCAGCAGGGCCTACAATAGCACTTGCAGGAAGGTTTCCGCTGCCAACGAAAACGGCCGGGAAAACGCTGCCGCTTCCAGCCCCTCCTGCGCCGCCACCGTGGCCTCCTGCGCTACTCAGATCGACGCCCAAGCCAGAGTCGCCTCCGGCACTGTAGCCTGGCAGCTTCGCAGCGGACACCATGCACACCATAGCAAGCACGGAAACACCTCGCAGCTGTTGGGAACAACATTAATAAACGTACTAATTGCTTTAAGTGAATCAAGACACCCATATGCGCAACTTGTATAGATTAAATTTTAAATGATTAAAAACCCATATCCACAAGTCAAAAGCTCATAACGAGATTCTCTTTTCTCACCAGGTTCATAATTGAAAGTTTGCTTTATAAGAGAGGAAAGGCCTGGCACAAATGATGAAGTGTAGCACTGCCCGAACTAAGTCAGGTATTTATAGGCTTACTTGTCTGTACTTTTAGCACAAGGTCAAGTAGATGCAAGATTTCACTTTTGTTGTTTTTATTCAGCCTTTGAATGACTTCGACGAAACATTATAACAGCAATTTCCTCTTACGAAATAGTCATCAACTCACTCGATAACAGTTCCCATACTTTGATTTTAGAGACACAGCGAGTGCATAATAGTTGACTGGCGACTACAGATTGTTTCATTATTCACATGAAATAATAATAATAAAAATTGAATATAGAAAATTATGCTTTATCTACATCTGCAGTGAATGAACAGCTT
>NC_051408.1:39718916-39719055 GCF_015228065.2 Penaeus monodon | reverse complement strand
GAGTCTCCCTCTTTTTCTCATGTATTTATGTGTGTTTGCGCTTCTAAACGCTTGTGGAGCGAAAGTTGGGATAAAGGAAAATCTTATCAGCGAATATTCTTCGTAGACATTTTTTTTCCAAGTAAGAGAGAAAGAAAAT
>NC_051408.1:39718646-39718780 GCF_015228065.2 Penaeus monodon | reverse complement strand
TGGTCGATTGTATAAAGTGCCCCTGAAGTGCCAGACTAATTAGTGTCGTAAATGCTGTTTTCGCTTGTTCTTCTCATTTTTAAATAACCAACTAGGTAAGTGTTTGTAATACCAAGTACTTTTCAAAAACGCAA
>NC_051408.1:39718278-39718566 GCF_015228065.2 Penaeus monodon | reverse complement strand
TATGCGCATTTACATGTGTGTATGTAGGTATAAGTTTAGAGGGTAATACAAATTCTATGTTGAAACATCAGATATTATTTTGCTTTCGAATACTACTTTTGAAGGACGTTCATAAAAACCTGTTTCATTTCACTCTCGGAATAATCTTTTAAAAAAATCTATTTAACATGGATAATGTTTATCTTGAAAATCAATTCTAAGCACATTCATTGTTATTATATTTTTATCGTCTGGATATGTAACTTATGTAAAGTTAGTGGTTAATTAGCTTCTCCTTGCCCCATTCCT
>NC_051408.1:39717688-39717879 GCF_015228065.2 Penaeus monodon | reverse complement strand
AAGTACTATATCTGTATTTTCCTGAAAATATAAAAGAATGGCAAACATTTAATGCTTACATGTTATCCCACCGTCTACATCAACGATAAGATTTTGCATTTATTGTGTTTCGATCTTGTTTAGACCCGCGAAATGTAATCTTGTTTGTATTTTTATTCACTGCTATTGTTAATTACACCGCAGTTATAATA
>NC_051408.1:39717491-39717614 GCF_015228065.2 Penaeus monodon | reverse complement strand
GCGGACAGCAAGCAAAAACGAGTACAGATAAAAAAAAAAAGAAATCGTTGGGGGAACCTGTGATAAATAAAGAAGTTATGTCACACTAGGTCCAGCAACTTAGAACTTTAGGTGCACTCGCTG
>NC_051408.1:39717295-39717390 GCF_015228065.2 Penaeus monodon | reverse complement strand
TGTATAAAGATAAAATATCTATCTATCTTTTATATATGATTATCTACAAGAAGAGGAGAATCATAAAACGTGATATTTTGAGTCTTATGAGGAAT
>NC_051408.1:39716808-39717259 GCF_015228065.2 Penaeus monodon | reverse complement strand
ATTGGAAAACTAGACAACAAACACAATTGGAAAGCTTTGGAATACTAAACATTTAACCACTTCAACATTCAGTCACTTTGGATATGAACATTGTTTTTGAAAAATATACAGATGAAGCAATTTTTTTTTCGCTTTATGTACAGCATTTTTAACCAACGTTTATATCAATCTGTTTGTCAGTATATTTAAAATTTGTTTAATCTGAATATATATACAGATTGTTGAATTAGAGGCTGACAAATTTTAGTGTTCAGAGTACCTAATATTCCCTTTAATTCGAACTTGCCTTTTTTCTCTAAAGAGTATACCATAACCTTTATAAACCGCACTAAAAGGAAATGCAAAACATTAATCTGCACGTAAGCCCGCAAATATTAACAAATTAAATCATTTTTCCATTATCCAAAAACATCAGCGTTTTGTAAACACATATTGTATGTTCGAAGCATTT
>NC_051408.1:39716641-39716729 GCF_015228065.2 Penaeus monodon | reverse complement strand
TTTTTTTTTTACGGATTTCTTACCATATGGATAATCTATCTGTTCATTCTCCTTATTTTAGAGTGCTTTCATTTATCACTTTTGCTAT
>NC_051408.1:39714902-39716341 GCF_015228065.2 Penaeus monodon | reverse complement strand
AGCTTTAGTGGTTTAGGTGAAGCTGTATTCATCTAAAAATAGGAATTTACTGACCTTGGCAATGATCATATCGACAGCATAAGCTTAGGTTGTGGCTGTATCGCACAGGGGGGCTGAGTGGCGACTTCGCTGGCCGTGATCTCATAACGGTTGGAACGGGGGCAACGGGAGCATTGTATTCTTCGTCAACGGTTACTACGGGAGAGACGGCAGCAACGGGGCCAGCGTCGATACTAGGCCCAGTGTACTCCTCTTCAACGGCAATGACAGGTGCAACAGGGTCAATAGGACCAGTGCTTGGCCCAGTGTATTCCTCTTCTACAGTAACAACAGGAGACACGGCGGCAACTGGGCCAGTGTATTCTTCTTCAACGGTATCAACAGGAGCAACAGGACCAGTGCTTGGCCCAGTGTATTCCTGTCCAACCGCGCCGCCGCCAATGCCTGCTCCAGCGCCTACAATAGCACTAGCAGGAAGGTTTCCGCTGCCGACGAAAACGGCCTGAAAAACGCTGCCGGCCCCTGCTGCGCCGCCGCCGTGGCCTCCTGCGCCTCCTAGATCGACGCCCAAGCCAGTGTCACCTCTGGCACTGTATCCTGGCAACTTCGCAGCGGACACCATGCACACCACAGCCAGAAACGGGAGATTCCCACACTAGCCAAAGCTCGTTTTGTTTCAATATCGTTTTTTCATAGGTTAATAAAAAAAGACAAACAAACAAATATAGCTCACAATGCTGAATAGACAATTATACTGCTTCGTCTTTAGCACCAATCATGATTAGATACTACTTTGTTGTAACATTTTGAAAGACGCAGTAGCAAGCGATGAAGTTTGCTTACTAGCACTAAAGAGGTTTTTATACTGCTGAGCTTTTACAGAGGAAGAGACATGATCTCACTTTGCGTCTTCAATTGAATGACCATACAATGAAAAAAAACTAAAAAAATTATGCCACGTAGAGAAGAAAGATCATAAATGTTTGCGTTTGCATTAGACTAGTCTACATTAACATATTCGACTAAAGAGAAATACGGCCTGGTTCAAACGTTTGAATATTCCTAGTTACGGTGCGTTTTATTACACCTTTGGAAACACGCAGCTGTGTCTATATTTTTGTTGAATGAGAGTCGTGTATTTACCTTACGTACGTGAGAAAAAAGCCGCTCAAAGAAGATAAAATAATGATCAGCTAGACGTATAATCAGACAAGAGACTTAAAATAAATGGAGTAGAAATGTAAACAAAAAAGTAATTGCTATATGACACCTTGTATAAGTAAAATTCAACTAAAAAGAACACTCACCAGCTTCCTACAGCTATCCTAATATTACAAGAAGGAATAATGTTCATATATCTATCACAAATAATCATAGACATATTAGTTTTGGTAAAAAGATTTCAGGAACCACTGTTACTATTTTACGTGCTATCTACT
>NC_051408.1:39714665-39714857 GCF_015228065.2 Penaeus monodon | reverse complement strand
CATCAAAATTAATATTAAAGATATGGTTGTTATTGTCATCACCAACTTTGATAATACAGTTATTTTTGCCTTATGTTTTACTGATATTTAATAAATGTTATCCTTTTCGCCATCAATTTTTGTAATGAACACAGCAATAATAGCAATATGATAATTTTATTATCCCCGTGGATTATTTATTTGTTTATCTAT
>NC_051408.1:39712302-39714507 GCF_015228065.2 Penaeus monodon | reverse complement strand
AACGCCAAGTCTTACTCAAATTTTATGAATAAAAAATGAACACATTGTTTCATACAGGAGGGATTAGATTAGACAGTATTGACTTGTGCCAGAAGAAAAGATTATACATAAATAGGTGAATTTTTGTTTATGTTTCCTTATAATCCCTCTACTACGCTTTTTAACCAAACCTTAGCATCAATCAAGCTCTTGTTTTCATATCCATACAAATAAATATGTACAGTGTATGACGTTCACGGAAACATAAATAAACAATAATAATGTTTCCCTTAATTTTTTCTATTTTCAATGGATTGTATATAAATAGTATCTTAAAGTTCATAATCGGTACTAAGCAGTGATACAAAAAAAAAAACGTCTGCATGAAGGCTGGTACACGAGAAATAGGTTTAATGCATTTAACAATCAGCAATGCTATTTTAGAATGATTATTTCTGAAGCAGTGGCCGGACTGTTTATATCCGGGTATTTGTGCTTAATTTTTTAAAATTCTCTACTAATTACTACACTTAGATATGCAAAATACTGTAAATGTTGTTCATGTTTGTCCTGCAAATGATTACCTACGTTCGTTTCAGTAACCTGGCTTTCATTTTTTTTTGTTATTTCGGCCATAACTTCCACTAGTATTATATAAGTCATCCTGTTTCCATTAGCATCTAATGATGCATTTCTTTTGCATGTGTGTTTTGCGAATGCAGGGACCTTTTATTGCTTCAGTAAAACTAAGTATAATAAGAATGTGTTCATTTAATGAATATTAGTCCTTTAGAGGACTTCACCTGGGAATTGACATAAATAAAAGCTCCCAATGGAACAATGTTACACTTGTTCCAGCAGCATAATGCTTTAGTGGTTTGGTGAGCTGTATTCGTCAGCAGGGGGGCTGACGTGGGCGACTTCGTTGGGCCCAGTGTACTCCTCATCAACGGTTGGAACGGGGGCAACGGGAGCATTGTATTCTTCGTCAACGGTTACTACGGGAGAGACGGCAGCAACGGGGCCAGCGTCGATACTAGGCCCAGTGTACTCCTCTTCAACGGCAATGACAGGTGAAACAGAGTCAACAGGACCAGTGCTTGGCCCAGTGTATTCCTCTTCTACAGTGACAACAGGAGACACGGCGGCAACTGGGCCAGTGTATTCTTCTTCAACGGTATCAACAGGAGTAACAGGACCAGTGCTTGGCCCAGTGTACTCCTGTCCAACAGCGCCGCCGCCAATGCCTGCTCCAGCGCCTACAATAGCACTAGCAGGAAGGTTTCCGCTGCCGACGAAAACGGCCTGAAAAACACTGCCGTGGCCTCCTGAGCCTCCTAGATCGACGCCCAAGCCAGAGTCACCTCCGGCACTGTATCCTGGCAACTTCGCAGCGGACACCATGCACACCACAGCCAGCACGGAGACACCTCGGAACTGTTGGTAATGACGTTATATAATTTAGTTATTGGAAGATTTATGCGAGGAAAGACACATTTGCACAAATATAGCTCACGCTTTAATAGCTCGTTAATAATGTTTCTCGCATTGCAATTACTGATATTGACTTTCGTTTCTCACCATATTCATGATTGGAAAATTAACTTTACTCCTTAACAAGAGGAAAGACCAGAGACAAACGATGAAGTGTGACACTGCCTGAACTCAGCCAGGTATTTATACTTGCTTGTACTTTTAGCACAAGGTCAAGCAGATGCTAGATCTCACTTTTGTTTTTTCTTTCGGTTTCTGAATGACTGGCGTAGCAAGGCAAGACTAGTTTCCTGTTACTATAGCCTTATCGAATGAAGGCATGGTATTTCGAAAGTGTCTGCAATGTATGAACATAAAAAAAAGTCAGAAGGGAATCAATAATCGTAAAGTTTCAGGTTAGACTAACCTGTTTATTACACAGATTAGGCTTAAGAGGAATCTGGCTGATCTCGAAACATGATGTTGGAATATTCCATTCTTGTTACAGTATGTTTCATTATCTTTGGAAATTGTGTGTGCACTTATAATAATCGTAATAAAAGCGAGTAAGTAAAATTACTAGATGATGGTAGAATAAATAACATGAGTCGAAATAATATCATTACATTACTTATGATTTTTACAAAATAGGAAAAAGGTAAAATATTGATATCACAATTAAATCAGCCATATCCATGTTACTGTTAGTGCAATAAATGTTTAAACTATTGTTTCTGTTTTGATTGATGGAGA
>NC_051408.1:39710286-39712211 GCF_015228065.2 Penaeus monodon | reverse complement strand
ATTGAAATATTTAAGATAACATATATGATCTTCCTCATAATTATCTCTAGTGAACACAGCAATATTACCAAGAGAATATTGCTTTTTACATGCCAAGCCTTTTCTATTTTTCATACAGAAAAAAAAATAGATTGAACACATTTACCTTGTGCCAGAAGCAGGGTTGCATTTATGAATAGACAAGTATTCCATTGGCTTAGGGCTCATGGCTATTTGGGGTCCCATTGAAACAAATTTATCACAGTGCGGTAGCGTATATCTTGTTCTGTGTACACCGAGCATTTCATTATCTATATTCGCAACTATAAGGGCCCCCATAAACGTAGGTCTCGATGTATGGGGGCTTATCAATATAAAGACCCATCAGTAGACCCAGTGATGAGTTTAACATTGGGCCCACAAGTACGTATATCCTGTCTCGGCCAGAAGAAAATACCAAACACAATATGGTTGTATTTTGCGAGTTCTTTTATTATAGCCTAGTAAATGACAAAGTGTAGCCAACGCTTACCAGTAACAAACATTTATTTTTATTTTCAGAAACCGAATATGTAAGCAGTTTTGTCGGTAATTAAAACTATAAAATATGTAGTTTAATACTACATATTTTAATACTAATAATGCTTCTTCCCCTTTAAGCGATTTTCTCTGCATTGTATGTTGAAAATATCGTTCCAGAATTCCAGGAACCGTACTCTACAATAATGTAGAAATTGTACTCTGTATACAGGCAGGTAAATGCTGATATGAGGAATAGTTTTTCATGTATTTTATTTGTCATTCGGGTATCTTTACTAATTACTGTATTTAGATATTCAGTAAATATCCGTGTTTATTTTGTAAAATTTAAACTATTATCCATGTTCGGTTAACTGATTTGATTATTATGGGTGTGATTACAGCTGTTGCTATCATTAGTATTTCAACAAAAAATCTGCATTTTATCTACAAAAGATTTTTAGTGTATTTCTTCAGCACATATATTTAACGAGTGCAAGACACTTTTATGACTTTCATAAAACTGGGTTTCAGTAAAATTGTATATGAAGGATATGTTTCTTTAATTAACACTGGTCTTTGGGAGGACTTCATTAAGGAACTTGTGATGAGTAAAAGCTTTATGGAGCATTGTCTTGTTCCAGCAGCATAAAGCCTTAGTGGTTTGGTGAGCTGTATTCGTCAGCAGGGGGGCTGGCGTTGGCGACTTCGATGGGAACAGTGTACTCCTCATCAACGGTTGGAACGGGGGCAGCGGGAGCACTGTATTCTTCTTCAACGGTCGCAGCAGGTGCCACAGGGGCGACAGGAACATTATATTCTTCGTCAATGGTCACAGCAGGGGAGATGGCAACAACGGGGCCAGCGTTTATACTTGGCCCAGTGTACTGCTCTTCAACAGCAACGGTAGGCACAACATGGCCAACAGGACCAGTACTTGGTCCAGTGTATTCCTCTTCTACAGTGACAACAGGAGACACGGCGGCAATTGGGCCAGTGTATTCTTCTTCAACGGTAACAACAGGGACAACGGTGCCAGTGCTCGGCCCAGTATACTCCTGTCCAACAGCGCCGCCGCCAAAGCCTCCGGCAGTGCTTCCGGAGAAACTTCCAGCAGCGCCACCAATAGCACTAGCAGGGAGGTTTCCTTTGCCGACGAAAACGGCCGGGAAAACGCTGCCGCTTCCGGTCCCTGCTGCGCCGCCGCCGTGGCCTCCTGCGCCGCCCAAATCAACGCCCAAGCCAGATTCACCTCCGGCACTATAACCTGGCAGCTTCGCAGCGGACACCATGCACACCATGGCCAGCACAGAGGCGCCGCGCATCTGTCATAAGGAAGAGATGTAATTTAGTTTGGTTCAATATACAAGAAAGATTAATTATGCACATATAGATACACACCTTTACAGTGTGAGTAAATGAGTAGG
>NC_051408.1:39710018-39710221 GCF_015228065.2 Penaeus monodon | reverse complement strand
TAGTTTATTTTACAAATGACTCATTTTAGAAAGAAGATCTATAGAATACTGAATACAAAACGAACAAAAAGACTTACAACTGAATTACGATACGAATTCATGACTAAAAGTGTTTCTCCAGATTCAGCGGTGAACTGTGGCACAACTTGCACTCGACTCCGTTTTATGCTTGACTGCTACAGGCGCAAGGTCATAAAGAGGCC
>NC_051408.1:39709790-39709988 GCF_015228065.2 Penaeus monodon | reverse complement strand
GGCGTAGCTGGGTGGGTGAGTGCGACTCTTATATTTTTATATTATGTAGGAAGAAAACAAACAGCAAAGTCTTTTATAGTAGCATCATATTTTTTATTTATAACCGGCTATGATATGAATGTCGCAAGTGAGAGAGAAATGGGGAGAGGCAGACAGTAGGAGAGAGAAAAATGCATACTATTATGGGCACACACACAA
>NC_051408.1:39708202-39708523 GCF_015228065.2 Penaeus monodon | reverse complement strand
ATATTATCTATTATAGAGGTCTGAGGAGATTACCTGGCCAGTCTAATTCCACTGTCATTTAGAAACTTTTGGACTGTCTCAGACTGGTAGCAAGGGGTGTTATCGAGCAGAAAGTAATGATGTTCATGAATTTCCCAAAGTGATGGCAAATATTCAATACATTAATCACTTCTGCTCGCTGTAACATTCATGAGAAGAAAATATAGACCTCGCCTGCTCTTATTCTAAATGAGATAATCTCAAACCATCACATTGTCCGCTAGTTTAACTGTCTTGACTGTGTATTTCGGATTACAGGCAACACAGAATGGGGGCGACGGA
>NC_051408.1:39707528-39708115 GCF_015228065.2 Penaeus monodon | reverse complement strand
GCTTTCATTTTTTTTTTCTTTGGTGTGCAGAGTCTTCATAAATACACGCCGAGTCGGTAAACCTAGGTCTCTCTGAAGGCGATGCTGGATGGTGCTAAGCAAAACGTTCTTGAGGAGTTCTGGATGTATGTTCTTAAGTGTGGTTGCTGTTATAGTTGGTTCAGGCATCACCTTGAGCTTGAGTATCGTGTCCGTCATTGGCAAAGTCTTCCTTGGCGCTCCAGAACCATATTTACTCCGTGTTACTTTTCCTGTTGCTAGTGTAGAAAGCAGCTTTTTCAGGCTATAAATTGCCTGTCCTGATACCTTGACGTCTGCAGATACGAGCATTAGAAACATTCGGTGTTCTAATAACGTGAAACAACGTGTTTTCTCGCGT
Source organism: Penaeus monodon (assembly GCF_015228065.2). NCBI lineage: Eukaryota > Metazoa > Arthropoda > Malacostraca > Decapoda > Penaeidae > Penaeus > Penaeus monodon. The sequence goes on along the minus strand of NC_051408.1, from coordinate 39,707,736 downwards.
ACTATCAGTTTGTTTCGGCTGAATTGGAATTACTAGTTATAAACCTTAGCATCGCATTGATGATATTCTGACCAGAAGATATAGCGTCAATCTTTCATCTGTAATAGACAATCGTTCACTGACGTAAAACATATTTCTGACAAGGCCATGGGCTGGCCATACATGCAAACAAACTCCGTCCGTGCAGAGTTGCCTGTTGTTGTTGTTG
>NC_051408.1:39705604-39705867 GCF_015228065.2 Penaeus monodon | reverse complement strand
CTAATTCCACTGTCATTTAGAAACTTTTAGACTGTCTCAGACTGGTAGCAAGAAAGTAATGATGTTCATGAATTTCCCAAAGTGATGGCAAATATTCAATACATTAATCACTTCTGCTCGCTGTAACATTCATGAGAAGAAAATATAGACCTCGCCTGCTCTTATTCTAAATGAGATAATCTCAAACCATCACATTGTCCGCTAGTTTAACTGTCTTGACTGTGTATTTCGGATCGCAGGCAACACAGAATGGGGGCGACGGA
>NC_051408.1:39705042-39705517 GCF_015228065.2 Penaeus monodon | reverse complement strand
GCTTTCATTTTTTTCTTTTTCTTTGGTGTGCAGAGTCTTCATAACTACACGCCGAGTCGGTAAACCTAGGTCTCTCTGAAGGCGATGCTGGATGGTGCTAAGCAAAACGTTCTTGAGGAGTTCTGGATGTATGTTCTTAAGTGTGGTTGCTGTTATAGTTGGTTCAGGCATCACCTTGAGCTTGAGTATCGTATCCGTCATTGGCAAAGTCTTCCTTGGCGCTCCAGAACCATATTTACTCCGTGTTACTTTTCCTGTTGCTAGTGGAGAAAGCAGCTTTTTCAGGCTATAAATTGCCTGTCCTGATACCTTGACGTCTGCAGATACGAGCATTAGAAACATTCGGTGTTCTAATAACGTGAAACAACATATTTCTGACAAGGCCATGGGCTGGCCATACATGCAAACAAACTCCGTCCGTGCAGAGTTGCCTGGCTTCGCTGGATGAACGTTATTCTCGGAACGCGATGCAAAG
>NC_051408.1:39703532-39703895 GCF_015228065.2 Penaeus monodon | reverse complement strand
ATGAGATGCAAAATGTACAGGCAGTAGAAAACTAAGTGTTACACCAATACGCATTGAACACTCTCGAATCAAATAGTTGCACGAGGACTGCCAGTTCGCTGTTTTGCTTGTCATGCCTTCGCCTTGTGCCACGAATATTACTCAGTTCCTTATTTTTTCTCAGATCCTTTTAGTTGTTCTACATTAATAGCAAAGTCAGATCTGTAGGGAAAAAATAATCTTGACGAGAAAATAAAAAAGAAACGTAAACTTTCCTTTTTCCTATTGGAAAAGGTAGCCCGAAATTGGCATGTCGAAAACCGAAAAGATAGTCAACACTGGAAAATATCCAACTCCTATGAGAAAGAGGATATAGCAACGTGA
>NC_051408.1:39703192-39703462 GCF_015228065.2 Penaeus monodon | reverse complement strand
TCTGGATAATCAACAACAATAATCAAGTATTAAGCCAAAGTAAAGCTGAAGCATACTTTGATACATCACATACCCAATTTATAATCAACCATTGGGTTAATGGGAATCTAGAAGACGCCAAAATGAGAAGCCAAGAGTGCCAACAGTGAGTGGCATTACACATCAGGAGCAATAAGATTACACAGCGTTTATTAAATGCCGCCACGATTTCTAAAGTATTTGGTAACGGGAGCAGCCGACAGAACAAGGAGAAGGGTTTGCGTGTTTAAA
>NC_051408.1:39700454-39700554 GCF_015228065.2 Penaeus monodon | reverse complement strand
TAAGGAATTCACAGAAAATTAGGTAATTAACATAATATATTTAGGCGTCGATATGTTCAACCAAAGGAAAGATTAGCGTAGGGATGCTCCATTCACTAGG
>NC_051408.1:39700045-39700314 GCF_015228065.2 Penaeus monodon | reverse complement strand
CAACATCTAGCTTTTCTATTTACATTGGTGAATAGAGAGATAAGTATGTCGATCACTGATATCCAAATCCAAAAGAACAGGAAGTACTGGGAATTAAAGCTTGACTGGGAAGAACGTGCTGCTGTGCTGAGATGAATACTCAAAATCCCTTTTTAGGATGTATAATTTGATGGACCAAAATTGATTAATAGTAATCCGAATAATTTCAGAAGCATAACATATCACTTAATCTATATATATTCTAGAGGAACCCATGGAAATTCCACAGA
>NC_051408.1:39699806-39699930 GCF_015228065.2 Penaeus monodon | reverse complement strand
TTCTTCCGTCTTTTCACCCTCCTCCAACTTTTTACCTCTCCTTTCCTTAAGTCTCTCCCTTTCCTGCTGTGCTACCCTCCCTCACTTCCCACGTTTTTATTCAAATATTCTCCTCCCACTTCAA
>NC_051408.1:39698793-39699165 GCF_015228065.2 Penaeus monodon | reverse complement strand
CGTAATATGATGTTCCCGCCGCGTGTGACTTTCATTAACATATTTGTTGTCATTAATCACCCAAGTGACATACAGAATATGACTCTCGGTATAAATTGCCCACTTTGCAACAAACTGAAGAAAAAAAAATCAAGCCCGCAGTGCAAGTCAAGTCCTGCAATGTTTTTCTAATATAGGTGATATGCATACATGCCAAGTATAAGCAAAAGTCACACACACATACTCTCATTTCTATGATATACTGCTCCATCATTTTTGAAACATTATGTGTAATAACACCTCTTACCTTATTGAAACAGTGCCATAGTTAATTTATGCAATCTGGTAATTTTGTCTGAAAAACCATTGCACATCTTTTAATACCATATTACG
>NC_051408.1:39697667-39698733 GCF_015228065.2 Penaeus monodon | reverse complement strand
TTATTTTCCATTAAAGAGCCATCGCACACGTTCACGACATACTTTTCACATTCTGCATAGGGACAGTGGCCTAGAAACTTATATAATTTTATTTATTATTATGTTCTGTTCACTTTACGGCCGATTCATACTATTAATCACGTTGCGTCACTGTTCCGTCAGAATTTCCATGTGATCAAATGGACCTGCTCACACCAAACGGTTCGTCACCATCAAATCACCATTACATCACGTCACGGATTATTTCCAAGAATATTTTGACGTGACGTGACGGTGCCGTGCCGAACTGTTGCCGGGACGCTGCCGATAGTGGAAACGACATCCCGTCAACGATCGGTCACTGACCAGTAGCCACAGGAACCAAAGTACTTTTACATCATGGATGAAGAATTGATTGAACGTTGCTAAGTAATGTGAAGAACTTTTTAACATGGTAAGTAGGAGATATAATGACAATTTATGGAATATAACAGAACTAAACAAACCAGGTAAAAAATTATAAATTTATTGCATTTTCCATATTTAATGGTATAATTCTGAATCAAAGCATTCCTTTCCTTTAAGATGTTATAAATCACTGATGATGAGACGGTGACGTGATGAACAGTGTGAATACATGGCACGGTTGATGGAGCAGTGTGAATCAGCCTTTATCAGTGTCACGCGATTTCATTCAAGGTTAAGATTAAATAATTTCTTAGGTAAATGGGATAGAGAAAGTTAAGTCTGACTGCTGTATATTGAAAAATATACACGCAAGATATTTTGATATACTTATTTCATCTAAAAAAAGAAGTTTGTAATATCCATGATATTTCAGCAATGACAATAAAAATGAAACTCGTTCTCGTCAGCACGGGGAACGGACGAGAGCGAGCATGACCTAATTAGCAATAAAAAAAGAAGCCAAATAACAATTTAATAAATTATAACTTTATAAATCATCCTTAAAATGATATTAATGGCCTTTGTTCGCATATGTTACCATCTTTCTCTTTCTCACATTTTTTGCGTTGTCTTGTGTGTCCGAGACGATGTTCTCCAGTGAGTCGGCGTGTCTAAGGAA
>NC_051408.1:39697327-39697432 GCF_015228065.2 Penaeus monodon | reverse complement strand
AGTATTGCATGTTAACAGATGACAAGAAACAATCTCATATAAGTAAATAAAACAAAGAAAACGAAAAGATAAGATTCACATCCCACAAGCTAGGCTCGCGAGGGT
>NC_051408.1:39696735-39697300 GCF_015228065.2 Penaeus monodon | reverse complement strand
GCGATGACAAAGCCCCAAAGAGCAGGGGGCCGGAAGTGGGACAAGGACCTCCATCGCCCATCCTTCAGAAAACGGAATCCATCAAGACATAGAAAACGGGAAGTGACATGGCGCTGTCTGGACCTGATCGGGAGAGTGTTCTTCGAAGTTGTCTCGCTGATGGAACTGACACATTTTGCAAGGTTGCAGGGTGCTTCACTGATATCAGCAGGGCGTGCGTGCTGATTTTTGATCTCATCCCACTCGCTGACGAGACGAATCCAGCGTTAGAACAGTAAAAGATGATTCGTTAACGATGTAAAACTGTCATGCCAAGTTTATGTATGCGTGTATTTAGTGCCTTCTGTTTCATCGTTGTTTGTCTTCATATTAGGAGAGAATAAAGGTTTTTGGTAGTTTGGTTGCATCTTTTGAAATAAAAAATGATATATTTGATATGATTCAATACACGGGCAAACTCGCTTGGCAAATGAATCGGCAGATTTAGTTAAGGGTAACTGAGTTCAACGGAGAAAACAGATGAAGATGAATCGGTTGGAAACCTCATAGTCATTACTATTCAACT
>NC_051408.1:39696232-39696330 GCF_015228065.2 Penaeus monodon | reverse complement strand
ATCCTCATAATAATAATAATAAGTTTAAAACCCTGAGCTAGAATATTTTCCCAGTTATACTAATTAGAATAATTAATAAGCTGATCAATATTGAATAA
>NC_051408.1:39695965-39696149 GCF_015228065.2 Penaeus monodon | reverse complement strand
AGAGGCCATGTCTTATAAATTCGCGTTTTTTAATAAGTAATTAGATCGTTCAATAAAAAAATTGAAATGGTAGTTTAACTCAGAGGTGAACTAATATAGTAAATATTAGCTGTGATGATGTGATGTGTTCTTTATTTACATTCATTGAATTTACGATCTGGTATAGGTGTCTGCCATTGCTAAC
>NC_051408.1:39695692-39695771 GCF_015228065.2 Penaeus monodon | reverse complement strand
AACAGAAGCGAGCAATAATCTCCCATATGTATTAATCAACGGAACCGAAAGTTCAAGATGAATAAGAAACGAAACACAA
>NC_051408.1:39694380-39695648 GCF_015228065.2 Penaeus monodon | reverse complement strand
CCTTTGGCTCATGAGTGCCTACAGCGCAGCCAGCAGGGAGGTCTTAGCGTGCAGGGCCTTCATACTCGCCGGCGGGAGCGGCGGGGGCGGGCAGAGAGCGAATGGCATCCAGAGGGATGGTGTTGCCGCTAACGAGGCCGGTGTCGACTGCGCCGACGGGAGCAGCGTCGACGCCTGGTGCGCTGTACTCGTCGGATACGGCGCCAGTGTCGAAGCCTCCAGCGACCCCAGTGTCGAAGCCTCCAGCGACCCCAGTGTCGAAGCCTCCAGCGACCCCAGTGTCGAAGCCTCCAGCGACCCCAGTGTCGAAGCCTCCAGCGACCCCAGTGTCGAAGCCTCCAGCGACTCCAGTGTCGAAGCCTCCAGCGACGCCAGCGTCAAAGCCTCCCGCAGCCCCGGCACTTGGTGCGCTGTATTCCCCACCGATGACTCCTCCAGCAGCGCCACCAGAGACACCTCCAGCTACACCGCCAAAGGCACTTTCTGGAAGCACACCAGTACCGACGAAGACGCCAGGAAGCACACTGCCGCCTCCAACGCCGCTGCCGCCGTGGCCTCCAGTGCCACCGAGATCGACTCCCAGCCCGCCGTCGCCTCCGGCACCGTATCCTTGCGGCGCGGCGGACACCACGCACACAAGGACCAACACGGACGCACCTCGGAACTGTTGAGTATATTTTATTTGTTACTAAAAAAATACACATATCTAACTAAGGAGCAATGTGCCCCCAGCATGGTAATTGTGCAAACGAGTGGGCGTTTTAGACAGAAAACTTACACAAAACCTTATTTGCTTACCGAAAGAGGATTCATGATACCGGGTCTGTTTGGGAACGAAGTACAAGGCACTAAGAAAGTGAACTGTGCCACACCTTATCCTCGCCACGGTATATATACTGGGTCGGTCCATGCCACAAGAAGATCGCGATATAGAACAAGCGAACAGGAACAGCCTTTTTTTTTCTTTTTTTTATGAATTAACTCATTCAACTTGACCCAGTCTCTCAATGTTCACCTGTCATCTGAAAACATACAAGCTAAATGTTACGAATAGTGTTGTGAACACTTTAGCTAAATGTGCACTTTAGTATCGTAGGAGACGAAGCATAAAAAGAGGAAAAATATAACTTGCTTTAGTCATGCAAGTCATTCTATATACTTCAGTTTTCTTCTTCACTGAAAGTAGTTATGCACGGATGCTTAAACACGCACACGCATACTTGGTATTCATTCGTATTAAATGCAAAGAATGGTCGGGGGAGAGACTG
>NC_051408.1:39693084-39693205 GCF_015228065.2 Penaeus monodon | reverse complement strand
CCTGAAGTTGTTGCAATAGTCTACTAGCATTTGACAATTACAGAATTCCAGCACTCATTTAACTGGCTAGTACTTGAAGGAGTTTGCAGTTTCGATAAACATTTGTAAATATATGTTCATA
>NC_051408.1:39692510-39692580 GCF_015228065.2 Penaeus monodon | reverse complement strand
TCGTATGCAGGGGAGGGGGCAGTTTACTCACCCTCACAAGTCTGTTTCCCTTATAGGTCTGGATATAGTT
>NC_051408.1:39692023-39692468 GCF_015228065.2 Penaeus monodon | reverse complement strand
TGACGCCCCTGGTCACATGGAAAAGAATTTCCAACAATTATCGCACCTCTGTTTTGTCCAACTATTCCCAGCCTCTGAACGCACCATTACCTTCTCTGACCTTTGAGGGTGATCTTAATGAGTCTGACCTCCGAGTGGCCTGACCTGTGCTGACTCACGGTCCTCCATATTAGGTCACTGGGGACTGTTTACTTCCTACCGAAGAGCCTATTTTGACTTTTAATTGCGCAGATGTAGCAAAGAACAAACATATTCTTGTCACTATCACTACATTTCAGTGACACGTTAGAATGGAAGCGTGGAAGGTTGTTGATCAATTTGCTAAAGAAGAACTTGTCTTATTATTGTAGAACTCGCGACATCCAAGAGATTTTAATGAAAAAGAAAAAAAAGGTAAATATACCCCCAGACCACAAAGGAAAATGTTGCAAGCGTTTTCAGTTTG
>NC_051408.1:39691611-39691997 GCF_015228065.2 Penaeus monodon | reverse complement strand
CATGGTAATGTGTCCCTGAAAAACACAGAGAAGAGTATCAGAAAGTAAAGCTTGCGACATCCAAGAGATTTTAATGAAGAAGAAGAAAAAAGTTAAATATGTCCCCAGACCATAAAGGAAAATTTTGCAACCGTTTTCAGTTTAAACGAAAAAAAATCATGTAAACAAAAGTAATGTGTCCCTGGATAACACAGAAGAGTATCAGAAAGTAGAGCTTAAACATCCAAGAGATTTTAATGAAGAAGATAAAAAAAGGTAAATGTGTCCCCAGACCACAAAGGAAAATGTTGCAAAAGTTTTCAGTTTAAATGAAAAAAAGTCAAATAAACAAACATGGTAATGCGTCCCTGGATAACACAGAAAGGAGTATCAGAAAGTGGTCTCCT
>NC_051408.1:39691352-39691583 GCF_015228065.2 Penaeus monodon | reverse complement strand
GGATCACCAGTCGACACGTCTGCTCGAAGAAAGGAGAGATGTAACAGCAAAGGGCATGATGTCAGTGTCACGGGGCGCATGAGGCATCAGGGGGACGCCGGGTTGAAATGAGAATGATTAAGTCATGGTCAGAATTTCATTCTGAAATCGAGGAAATAAAATAAAGAATATTTCTAGTACTATAGAAAATATTTGTTACATCATTATTATTAAGATCGCCTTTGATCATAG
>NC_051408.1:39690449-39691316 GCF_015228065.2 Penaeus monodon | reverse complement strand
GGTCTAAACGCCTTTGTAGTATTAGTATTAGTCTATGAAAACTTCAGATCAGTCTCTCTGCACTTTATCATATGGCACTGGAATGGCACTGCTTAGGTATGTGTAGTACTAAATTGTTTAATTACATATATGTCTAAATGGATTCTGTTTATCGAAATAAATACCATACATTGCAAAATAAATTAAATTACTAATAAATCGTAAAATTAGTCATAGAAATTTAGCCAGATATCGGAAAAATAATACATCACTGGCCTCCCTCTTCATGAGTGGAATTTGATGCCTCTGGAGTTTGTCTCACAAAGAGATGAAGGCTTGTGATGACAGATTCTTCAAAAGGTAATTAGTAAAAAAAAAAAAAAAATGCAGATATGTTATTCGTTAATAACTTTGTTAGAGAGACAGGTGCAGGCTCGTGAAAAATGCATGTAAGTTGCAGACTGTCTTGAGGGTACACCTGCTAGCCCATACGTCCTTTCTGGGACTGAAATAGAATGAACTCAATATTATGTTGTCTCAACTATTATTAGTTTTAAAAGGACTTATTAAAGAAGATACATTTAGAGGATTAGAAATGCGATTGGAGAAGGCATATGAGAAATTAATATTGTGGATATAGCATTGGATAAGTTAATGATATTTATTGTTTTTCTTAATGCTGGTGTTTAGTGATAGGCGAATCCTCCGTGTACTGGCGGAATTTTATTATTGTCAGGGAAGTATGTGTTATATAATCATATTAATAAAAAATCAAGTATAAAGTAGATATATAGTTGGTAAGTTTCATATATTACTTCAGGTTATAAATTTGTACTGACATACAAAGTACTGAAAACAGGAAAAGTTATGTTTATCTATTTTACATAA
>NC_051408.1:39686667-39687317 GCF_015228065.2 Penaeus monodon | reverse complement strand
GGCCTTCAGTGTTGCTTCTGATGAGCCACTATTATTTTGTGTCAGCTTATCTCATTTGATTCAACCAGGCGTAATCCATTAATCATTTTTCAATAATTATCAAGAAAATCTAATGACAATGTTGTCTAGGCAAAGGAGTATGATGTACCCTATCAACGGAAATTCAATTCTTTTATCATCATTTTATTTTTGACCATTTCATGACATCTGATATTAAAGAATTCATTATACTCATACTCTGCAGATTTTTCATTGTTAAATATTGATAATAGGCTAAAGTTGCAACACAGAATTTCAATAACTGTCAACACCAACTTATACAAACAATAAAATCTAATATATAATTCACTGCCAACTAGCCATATTGGTACTCTTTTTCACCTTCTGTGTTCACATATTTTAACACCATAAATTATTTCTCTTAACACATATGCACCTTTTTTCTACGAAGGACAATTTCCTTTGCTAAGCCCTGATAACGTTAACATTGGCTAAGAGCACATTTCTTCACGGGAGTTCTGAATGGACATGATTGATATGGACATGATTGATATCATGACAACCCTCAACAATTATCAGAACTGCAGCTCTAAAGTATCATAAGTTATCGTCACTGACCATTAAAAAGCAGTTAACTGGCTCCTGATAGA
>NC_051408.1:39686438-39686539 GCF_015228065.2 Penaeus monodon | reverse complement strand
TTAATCCTTACCTTTACAGTTTGGGTAGGTTTTAGACGTTGGTTAAAAAATATCCTTTAAAAGAAAGAATTAGTACTTTTGACTCAGTAAAGGAGGCGAAA
>NC_051408.1:39685252-39686403 GCF_015228065.2 Penaeus monodon | reverse complement strand
TCCACAAAATTAATGGGGTGCATCGTATACGCTGACAGGGGGGCTGACATGGGAAACTCCATCATCGAAGCCAGTGTCGAATCCTCCAGCAACGCCTGTATCGAAGCCTCCAGCAACACCAGTGTCGAAGCCTCCAGCAGAGCCAGCATCAAAGCCTCCATCGACGCCGGAGCCAAATCCTCCAGCAACACCGCCACCGAAGCCTCCGGCGACTCCAGCGTCAAAGCCTCCCGCAGCATCTGGTGCGCTGTATTCCCCACCGATGACACCTCCATCAACGCCTCCGGAAACACCGCCAATGGCACTTTCAGGAAGCACACCCTTGCCGACGAAGACGAAAGGAAGCACACTGCCGCCTCCAACGCCGCTGCTGCCGTGGCCTCCTGCGCCGCCGAGATCGACTCCCAGCCCGCCGTCGCCTCCGGCACCGTATCCTTGTGGGACGGCGGACACCACGCACGCCAGGACCAGCACGGACGCACCTCGGAGCTATTGAATTGAAAGCATGATAGATCAATATATAGAACTCAGATAGAGCCCAGAAATAATAATAGATACTGATATACAAGGCCTATGCACCTATGTATTTATTAAATACTCTGTATAGATAGACAGAGGAAGAAAGAGACTAATAGAAATAGAGATAAAGAATTATTCAAAGAAATTAATATACGGACAGTTAGTACCCCCTTCCCTCTTTAAAAAGAATTGGATTTCTATTTACTTTCAAAGTATATGTACTTACCATAATATTAAGGGCATTCATGTTTAAGGATTTTCTGCAGTCCAGTTATTGGATGACTAAGCGTCTAGTCAGCGCGGTGTGCCACTGCTTGCCTCAGTTTCAGTATTTATACTTCAGTGCCAGCTCGTGCAAGGCCTGAAAGGATGCCAGATTCATTGTTGCTATGAAGGATATCGCTGTAGGAAGTAATCTTAGTGGGGAAATTCGTCTCGCACACACACGTCTATCTATTTATTCATTTAAACACAATAAGGATGTAATTTTTCATGTACACTTGTAACTAATATTATAATGACATAAGCCAGCATTATCCTTCCTATTTAAGTATTTCAGGTATTACTAACACTCCTGATATTACTGATGACAAGGTGTGTGCTAAGAAAGAATACACTTATTCATATCTTAA
>NC_051408.1:39684943-39685056 GCF_015228065.2 Penaeus monodon | reverse complement strand
GATTGTCTCTATGTTATTAAATTTGTGTCTCAAATTTAGATTTAAAATACAATATAGCTAGTTTATGTGGTTTTACATTTTGATGGCATGCACACTACAAACTACAATATACA
>NC_051408.1:39684343-39684911 GCF_015228065.2 Penaeus monodon | reverse complement strand
TGATATTGTATTATAAAGATCTGTACAGTAAAAATTGTAATCATGTTATGGAGGGTCAGGGAAGAGCAAGCAGTGAATGTAGTAGTTATAACTGTTATCATTTTAACTTTAATATAATTGGTCTCAAATATTATCCCATTTCTACAAAAGGATTATATTTCTATACCTGTAATTAATTATGTATTAGATTGCAATATAACATCGCTTAATTGGTTAAAGTATATTCCTATGTCCATCTATCTGTTTCTCTATCTACATTAGTGCATATGTAAATGCATATGTATGTAGGTAGATATAAATATAAAATAAGTTGTGCTTCACTCTAGATTCCTATTCCATGTACCTACACAGACGAGAGAAATGACAGAAAGACATGCACTCGTCCAAAACAAAAACATCTTTTAATTTTGGTATTTCCATCCGTAACAAGACTGAAAATAACAGTAAGTCGACTCGAAATCGCGTTTTTTCTGTTTTGTGTACAAAATCAGGCAAATCAAATTCTTTTGACGGATTACCTTTTAAGTGACCATGCCATGGACGTTAGCATATCCCAATAACGCAGATC
>NC_051408.1:39683943-39684074 GCF_015228065.2 Penaeus monodon | reverse complement strand
TCGTTTAAGAATGTTTCACTGGTTTGCGAGTTAGAGCACCAGATGATGGACAGGACCCGGTTCCTGAGATGAAGCAACGCCCGCTTGCATGCAGACTCAATTTCAGTGTGGTGATGGGGCATGTCAGTGAG
>NC_051408.1:39682737-39683592 GCF_015228065.2 Penaeus monodon | reverse complement strand
TTATGAGAACTATATGGATAAAGTAAAACAATGCTTAACGGTAGCCTCTGATGTCAACTCATCTTCGTGAAAGTGACTTAATAACGGTAGTATCTATTCACTGTTACCAAATCTCTCGTTTAAAGGATGTTGCCTTATTCAGCTTTGAACTGCATCGCCAGTGAATGAGTGAGGAAACGACTTTACTTAGAAAATACTACTAGACTTTAGGTAAATGATATTCGAGTTATATCAGTAACCACTGAGTATATGCTGAGGCAAATGGGCTGAATTTTACATTGATGCTAGTAATGAATGAGGGGATTCCATATTTTATACACTGACACACGTTTTCGTATACAGGCTTTATATAAACGCATACACGATATAATTCATTTCTCAAACAGTATTCAGGTGAAAGAGGAATCCTTTGGTTACTCTGAGGAACATTTAACCTTATCCTTGTGTGAAACATTAAGCCCCGTTACGGAAAGAGTAACCCCCTTTTTGTAATAGAAAAAAAAACGTTATCCATAAATTATTTAAGAATATAGGACTGGCAAAGACAAGGATAAAGCGAGGGAGGACCCCCACCCACAAGTCCACCCAAAAGGTCACTCCTGAACCGCCCCCGCCCACGACATCAATAACTGAGACCGAAGGCACGTGATGGAATCAAGCTGAGCACGTGATAAATGAAACAACGAAGGGAAGAACAAGAAAACACACGTACAGGCAAAAGCAAAACGACCCAAACAGCCAATGAAAACAGATCCAAGCAAAAGAAAGCTACATGGTTCCACCAATACCAAATGCATTTTGTTGTGCCTCAGACTCCTACATGATCCTATGTCAGACGGAGGGAAGGAGAAACAA
>NC_051408.1:39681396-39682609 GCF_015228065.2 Penaeus monodon | reverse complement strand
CTTAAGTATCTGTCGCTCTTTATCTCACATGCAAATCTGAATATAAGGTTGGGTATCTACTTGTTGCATATCATTATGGACTGGCAACCGTTATCAGATACGCATTTATGCAACACGTGGATATTTGTTGACATACCCTTTGGTGGGTAATAGTGTCAGGAGAAAGCTGCATAACTTCACTCGAGTACTGATGGTTTATCCAAGGCAGACGAAAAGAAATTGTTAGGTTAACAGACTTTATTCTCCAAATTCACTGAATTAGTGTGGTGCATCGTATACGCTGACAGGGGGGCTGACATCGAAGCCTCCAGCTACGCCAGTATCGAAGCCTCCAGCTACACCGGCGTCGAAACCTCCAGCAACGCCAGCATCGAAGCCTCCAGCTACGCCAGTATCGAAGCCTCCAGCTACACCGGCGTCGAAGCCTCCAACGGCACCAGCATCCGGTGCGCTGTATTCCCCACCGATAACACCTCCATCAACGCCTCCTACACCACCAATGGCACTTTCAGGAAGGATCCCGCTGCCGACTAAGATGCCAGGAAGCACACTGCCGCCTCCAACGCCGCTGCCGCCGTGGCCTCCAGTGCCGCCGAGATCGACTCCCAGCCCGCCGTCGCCTCCGGCACCGTATCCGTGAGGTGCGGCGGACACCACGCACACCAGGAACTGTTGAGTTTAAGATATGAAAGGGTTGTATTTTTGCAAAGTGTCTACGCATGATTTTGGTAAGGGGAGAAAGAGACAGAACTAGGCACACAGAAACAGATGTAACCGAAGAGAAGGACGTATCTGAGTAAAATTTGATATGCAAAATATATGAATCCTTTAGCATCAAGCAGTTTTTAATGGCCGAAAAAAATCATAATTTCTAACCAAGATATTCAGGGGATTCATTATTATAGATATTCTGCAATCGAGTTACTGGATGACTAAGCGTCTAGTCAGCGCGGTGTGCCACTACTTGCCTCAGTTTCAGTATTTATACTTCAGTGCCAGCTCGTGCAAGGTCTAAAAGGATGCCAGATTTCATTGTTGCTATGAAGGATATCGTTGTAAGAAGTAGTATCCGTTGGGATATTCGTCACGCATTAATCAATATATTAATAAGGAATTACGCTTTTGTGTAGGTTTGCGAGAAATATTGTAATGGCATTAACCTGTAGAGGGAGTTGTTGGACTGCTTCTGATTCAAGTAATTCCGGTATTATTA
>NC_051408.1:39680467-39680735 GCF_015228065.2 Penaeus monodon | reverse complement strand
TTTCACCACCTACAATGAAACATTTTCTCACAGTCAAGTACTGATATATTATGATTATTCAGATTTATCAAGATGAATTAAAGTGGAGTTTATTTTATGATCGGTTAGGAAGCTAATATCATAGAAAATTAATCAGTTGAATATTTACATTATTTTTTTTTTATATTACTATTATTGATTTCGATTTCTCAAGAAAAAGAATGCACCATTTTTATTCTTGGACCTGAATAAAATGCATTATTCTTTAGGCATCACTTAACTAATAAAA
>NC_051408.1:39680163-39680314 GCF_015228065.2 Penaeus monodon | reverse complement strand
CCGGTAACGTTACAAAATCAGGCACCGGCACTGTCTCTAGCAACGTTTATGAATGAAGACTTCACCTGTTAACGGATGAGAGCACCAGATATGGACAAGAGCCAGTTCTTGTGATGACGTAATTCCTCTTTCCATGGGGACCTCGTTTCAG
>NC_051408.1:39679508-39679838 GCF_015228065.2 Penaeus monodon | reverse complement strand
ATATGAAAATGATTAGATGGGTACATACACTCTAAGAGAAATCCTAATCGTAGCGTCTAACGTCAACCAGAAAGCTGAGATTCGAGATGATGAATTAGGAACGGCAGTGCTTGTTTCCTGGTTGCTTGAGCTCTCTCTTAAGGGTTGAGCAGTTTGCCTTCTTTGGCTTCGAACTGTATCGTCAGTAGGTGGTGGGCGGGGAGGGAGAGGCGAAAAGAGAATCCTTGAAGAAGACTACTTGCATAATCTGATTATGTTTAAATGAGGATCTGTTAAGATACCTTTTCCCCCTTGGGTAATGATAATTCAGAGAAACCCATTGATGTAGGG
>NC_051408.1:39679163-39679372 GCF_015228065.2 Penaeus monodon | reverse complement strand
TTTAACCTTTTCTTTGTGTGAAACGTCGGATCCCGTTGCAACTGGGAGAGTACCCCCCTTTCTGTAAAAGAAGCTCATAAATCATTTAAGAATATAGGGCAGGGAAAGGACAAGGATATAGCAAAGGAGAGACGCCCTCCCCTACCTGAAGATCGTCCTTTAACCGCCCCCGCCAACGGCATCGGTAACTGAGAGCTGGTTTCATGATG
>NC_051408.1:39678839-39679120 GCF_015228065.2 Penaeus monodon | reverse complement strand
TATACCAAAGCAATGTAGCGGGACGGCCTTTGGTTTAATTTTTTTTTTTCTCTCTCTTCCCTTCGTTGTTTTATTCACAAGGCGGAACATAAGCAGTCAAGGAAAACAAACCCAGACAGAAGGTGCAGGAATCCACCAACACCGAACACGTGCTTACTCCTCCGTTCCCGGAGGAGGGAAGGAGAAATAGCACAAAGGAAAGAAAAACATGAACAGGAAGTGTATAGAAAATACCTTCACACACACATATACCTCTTTTTTTCTGTCTGTCTATCTCTCCC
>NC_051408.1:39678342-39678609 GCF_015228065.2 Penaeus monodon | reverse complement strand
CTATGCATTTATATGTATTATCTCTCTACCTGTTTCTCTGTCTATCTTTATAACTATGTCTTTTGCATACATACGAAACTTAATATAAGGCATCTTTATAGACGGCTTAGCGGACATGACTGGTCGGCTAACGTTGCTTTCGGCCTCACGTCAAAGGGACGATACAACACTTGCTTAACCAGTGTGGACAGGGAACGTGTTATGATTATCCCTTTGGACGCTTATTCCTTTCGTGGCCGGCCTACTCTATATATTTAGTTTTTTCAC
>NC_051408.1:39676972-39678246 GCF_015228065.2 Penaeus monodon | reverse complement strand
AAAATCATATACTTCCAAATAAAATTTTGGACACCACTCGGCTGAAAAGGTATGTCATCAACAAACTCTTCCTTTTTAAAGTTTTGAAACTTACCAACGTGGCGAGTTCCTTCAGTGAATTATGAATGAAAATGGACGAAGTTGATGCTAACTGAAGAGATAAAACCTATCGCTGTAGTCATGAGGGCCCATTACAATCCCATACCCCCTTGTTTTAATACAGTTATGTAATGATAGCACTGGGAAATGGATGGCAACGTAACGTACAACCGAGTAAAACATAACGGTAATAACATACGGGATATGCAACAAGTGGAAACCTACCTATACATTCATTGTCCACCATAATACTGGTGGGTAGATAGTGTAGAGTCCAATAATCTGTATGAAAAGGTACATACATACACTACATCAGATGAGAGGCAATACTCTCGCTCTTCATTCGAGTACTGATCATTCATTCAAGGCAGGCAGAAAACATATATATAATTTGATAGTTTTTATTTTCCTTATTGACCGAATTAGTGTGGTGCATCATATACGCTGACAGGGGGGCTGACATGGGAGACTTCCTCGCCGATGCCAACGCCAGCATCGAAGTCTCCAGCAACGTCAGTATCGAAACCTCCAGCAACGCCAGCATCGAAGCCTCCAGCTACATCGACGTCAAAGCCTCCAGCAGCACCAGCACTTGGTACGCTGTATTCCCCACCAATGACTCCTCCAGTAGTGCCTCCATTTACGCCACCAATAGCACTTTCAGGAAGCACACCCTTCCCGGCCAAGACGAAAGGAAGCACACTGCCGCCTCCAACGCCGCTGCCGCCGTGGCCTCCTGTGCCGCCGAGATCGACTCCCAGCCCGCCGTCGCCTCCGGCACCGTATCCTTGTGGGGCGGCGGCCACTAAGCACACCAGGACCAGCACAGAGGCACCGCGGATCTGTTATTTACGTTATGAAAGGTTAGAATTATTTCAAAAACTTTACATATAGTAACATATAACTATGCAAACGGAAAGATATAGAATACCATAAAAAATACCATTCAAATGAAAAAACATTTGTCAAATGTTGACATTTTCTAACCAATATATTCAGTGGATTCATGATTATCGAATTTTTGCAATCCAGTTAATGGATGACAAAGCGCTTTGGTAGAGCGGTGTGCCACTACCTGCCTCCGGTTCAGTATTTATACTTCAGTGCTTGCTCCTGCAAGGCCTAAAAGGATGCCAGATTTTATTGTTGCTATGTAGGATATCACTTCAGGATAA
>NC_051408.1:39676035-39676560 GCF_015228065.2 Penaeus monodon | reverse complement strand
GCATTTATATTCAAGTGTTTTACCAATTTCATTTATTTGGGCTTTAATAAAATCAAACAAGTTTAATTGGTAATCGCTTGGGAATCTCCTTTAAGATACCAATCTAATGCAAAGAGAGAAAAAAATAATTGGAATGCATGTGTTACCAGAAAAAAAAATCTGATAAGAAAATTATGGCATTAATTGTCTTTCAGTGTTCTCAAATAAGTTTTTGGGACCAACAGAACAAAAAATCGTAGATCATTGGCTTTTTATTTCTCATGTCGTAACACTATGCCAGGCTAATGAACGGATATTCAGATTATAGGCTAGAGCATCTTTAGACTGAATCAGAACAGAACAGGGGGACGCTGTATATTAACAAAAGAACCTAAAAGTAGAATAAAGAATCCAATTTTTTAAAGTAGAAGAAAGTCATTTTCAACGTAATGGAAAACAGGTACCGATATTGAAGCTAAGATTATTAATCAATGAGGATTCCACTTGTTTAGGAGTGACAGAATCAGCAGGCTGACAAGACAAGAA
>NC_051408.1:39675870-39675955 GCF_015228065.2 Penaeus monodon | reverse complement strand
CTGTAGAGCTGGAAATTATTTCTAACGCCTTTTTTTAAGGGTATCTACAATTGCAATAGAAAACTTGTAATTATCACTCATGTCT
>NC_051408.1:39675543-39675788 GCF_015228065.2 Penaeus monodon | reverse complement strand
GCTCTGCGGATACATGCTGTATATTTACAAAATAACTCTTAACGCTTCTTTTTTATTGTGTTCATTACAGTTTATCCCGCGGGTATATCCAAAGGTCTATTTCTAGCTGGTGCACCTAAGGTCATCTAGACAGGGCTTCGTCAGGAGTAATTACAAATGGTACTGTTTACTTCCTGAATCTACTTACAGCATGAGTCGTTTGCT
Organism: Penaeus monodon; assembly: GCF_015228065.2. Taxonomy (NCBI): domain Eukaryota; kingdom Metazoa; phylum Arthropoda; class Malacostraca; order Decapoda; family Penaeidae; genus Penaeus; species Penaeus monodon. The sequence continues at coordinate 39,675,584 of NC_051408.1, read as the reverse complement.
TTCGTTAAGAATACACAAGAAAAGTATTTTTAAGTGGGAAG
>NC_051408.1:39674834-39675374 GCF_015228065.2 Penaeus monodon | reverse complement strand
ATGTCTTCTAGAATACCCTCTGTCAGTAATGTGTTCGTGTATGAAATGATGATGAAATATATTCTGGTGACAGATAGGATGACGTTTTTATAAAGAAAACTAGAGAAACAAGTTACGATAGTTTACTCTAAATTTTATCAGTAATAGTGGTGACTGTCCAACGGAGACAAATATAGATAATCCACAGTATAATTACTATCCTTTACTATTCATTCCAACTAAATTAATATGGGCAGTATATTTGCTTCCAGAGGGGGTGAAAGAAGAGATTTCAGGGACCACAACCGGGGCGGTGTATTCCTCGCCGATGGCAACATCAGCAGCGCTGTAGTCCCGATACATGACACCTCCAGCACCACCACCAGAGGCGCCTCCAGTTACTCCACCAGTGGCACTTTCAGGAGGAACACTGCTGCCAACCAAGACGCCGGAAGCAAGCTGCCGCCGTGGCCTCCTGCGGACACGCACACCAGGACCAGCACTGAGGCAGCTCGCAGCTGTCAAGTTTGATTTATTTATTAGTTATACTTCTTGTTGGAG
>NC_051408.1:39674295-39674418 GCF_015228065.2 Penaeus monodon | reverse complement strand
AGTTCATGATTATGGGATTTCTGTAATCCAGTTGATGGATGACTAAGCGTCTAGTCAGTGTGGCTTGCCACTTCTTGCATCCACATTAAATATCAATACTGAAGGGCCAGTCCATGCAAGGCT
>NC_051408.1:39672186-39672424 GCF_015228065.2 Penaeus monodon | reverse complement strand
GATGCAATAGCTTCATACTTACATACACACTGCCTACCTTACACTGGATAAGCACGCGTTAGTTTGAAAATTCACATAAATTCCGTTATAAGGCAAATGTAATAAATACCAGTACAATACGAGATAAAGAAAGAAAGAGAAAAAACCGTAAGAAACGGAACTCGGCAACGTGAGAAAGGGCATCTGCATCGGAATAAATACATATCCCGTTCTGGCATTAGGAGTCTACTCGAAAATG
>NC_051408.1:39670948-39671779 GCF_015228065.2 Penaeus monodon | reverse complement strand
TACCCTCTCTTGAGGAAGACGTTGTTTTGAGAGTGTTGAAAGAAGACAGTGCAATAGAATACTCAATCATATCTGTTACTGTAGTTGTTATAATGGTTATCTGATCCTGCCACTTACAGAAATCAGTAAAATACATCAAAAGTTGTAATATTGCACATTACTGTTAGTGAAGTATCTGTTGCACTTCGCTAAGAATCGGATGTAGCAATGGTTCCGTGTTTTATGTCTTCTTTGGAGAAACAAAAATAAGAGCGTCTTGAATTTCTTGAAGACTACCATCGTCCCTTCGTTGTTGGACGAACACTGACAGAATTGTATTTTTGCGACGACTTTTGTGTCTGGCGTTTTTATGTCGTATTCTGTCGTCGTATCATAGTCCGTCTCCATTTTGAACCAGATTCTGTCCAGGTATAACTCTTTTTCGATATTGTTTCATCTCGAGAAGAATCTATTTTCAATCAGAAATAGATTTCTGTAACTTAGATTGAAACTAGTTAAATGACAACTTGATGGAAATAAACAGGAAAATATGTTTGATTATAATGAGTGATAACAGTAATGATTGCAATGATGCAAAATAGTTATTAGTAGTGTTTATAAATAAGATTCTACATATTTATAAGTAAGAGCACCGATAATGGACAGTTATCTTTTATGACTCAAGTCTTTCTTTTATTAACCATATTCAAATCCATTGTATGGCTTTGTAACAGCAGACTGAATTTGCTTGTCAGATATGTATTGATATATACATGCATACATATATTATTCCTATAAGGATACAGATACTTGAATATAATCTTACGTATTGATGGATGGGTAAAGAACGGG
>NC_051408.1:39670161-39670913 GCF_015228065.2 Penaeus monodon | reverse complement strand
TTTTTGGATGGTTAGATGTATAGACAGAGAGGCAGACAGATATAGAGACAAGCATCAAAGTGTGAGGGGTCTGCTTCAGTGAGGCCATTTCACTACCGTTTTTTTAATGATTTTGCTCGACAAGTTCTGCAGGTTATAACGAGTTTTTTCTCCCTCCCGCTCCCCCCTCCCTTCCTTCAGTGTTCTATGGTAGGAATGTTTCCCTTTTTTCGTTGTTGTGGATAGTATACGTTCCAGATTAACCGAGGACGTCAAACATCAACAATGTAAAATATATATATATTTTTATTGTCAGTCTCAAAATTAGTGTGGTGCAGCATATTCGCTGCCTGGGGGGCTGACAGGAGAGACTTCGGGGACTACAGCCGGGGCGGTGTACTCCTCGCCGATGGCAACATCAGCCGCTCCTCCAGCAACACCACCATCGAAGCCTCCAGCAACTCCAACGTCAACGCCTCCGGCAGCACCAGCACTTGGAGCGCTGTATTCCCCACCAATGACTCCTCCAGCAGCGCCACCAGAAGCACCACCACCTACACCGCCGATGGCACTTTCAGGAAGCACACCCTTGCCGACGAAGATGAAAGGAAGCACACTACCGCCTCCTGTGCCGCTGCCGCCGTGGCCTCCTGTGCCGCCGAGATCGACTCCCAGGCCGCCGTCGCCTCCGGCACCGTATCCTTGTGGGCCGGCGGACACCACGCACACCAGGACCAGCACGGAGCACCGCGGAGCTTTGGGTTTGAATTTTG
>NC_051408.1:39669295-39670059 GCF_015228065.2 Penaeus monodon | reverse complement strand
CCTTAGCGCTATATACTTATATATGCAGAAAGGAAAGGCAGAAGACAACCAGAGACAGATAGATGAATATACTGAGGAAGAAATGAATTATCATATCCTACACTTTCCCCTTAAATAAGCAATCACCATATACTTTCAATGACTAATGATTCGTTACCAAAATACTCAGAGGATTCATGTTCTAGGATGTCTGCAGTCCAGCTAATGGATGACAAAGCGTCTATTCAGCGAGGTGTGCCACTGTGTCAATGCCTGCCTTCCGTATCTGTATTTATACGAGTGCGAACTCACGGAAGGACTGCAAGGATGCCAGATTTATACTCTTGCTTTGAAGGATATCGCTGTACAAAGAAGTTTCCATTGGAATTGCATGGAGAATATCACACATACTATGTCTATATGAATGTACATACATACAGTAACACTCGCATGCACATATACTTAATTGGTTATTGGTTGAAACAAATGCGCTAGAGAGCAAGGACATGCAGCACTAAGGTAAAAGTGTACACATATACTTACACGCACATATGCATGTATGCTTATCATAAAACAAAAACCCTTCATGTTGAAAAACTGAGCTACATTTGGGAACCGGTTTTGATTAACTACATTATGAGAAAAATAGAGTAATTTGAATATTTTACGAGATAAAAGGTTACTAATGCATATAGATGACGATGTACTCATATGGCAATATTTCCATAAATGATAATTATATTTCCACGCTTCATTTATGAAAATAATTGTAGCTTGAGTCGAGA
>NC_051408.1:39668398-39668576 GCF_015228065.2 Penaeus monodon | reverse complement strand
CACACAACTTTAGAATTCAGAAAATAAGCATGATAATAATCAAGATAACAACAGCAGTGATAATAATGACAGTTTTATTGCAAAACAGGTTCCGGTTTTGTTCTGGAAACTGTATTTCTTATTCATATGCAGTAAAAATAAACCATACACAAATGTGCTGTACAGATGTTAACTTTTG
>NC_051408.1:39667655-39668278 GCF_015228065.2 Penaeus monodon | reverse complement strand
TTTTTTCTTTTTGAGAAGTGCTTACAAATAAATGGGATGAAAGTAAATACTGGAGAGTTAGAAGAAATGATCGGTAACAGGGGACAAGGAGTTAGCATCATATCAAATACGGCATAACACAGAACTCTGAATCCAGAGATTTAGGATCAGTGATTGCAGACAAAATCAATACGACAAAAAAATTAACTCTCTAAAACTAAGAAGGAAAGCTGATAATAACGTTTTAAAACCCTTTTCTGTTGAGAAGGGAAGAAAGCATCTTAAGACGGTGTCACACTTAGATTTTTTCTGCATTGTATTTCCGCTAGTACCACTAGAATTTTTTTTGGCGCTGTTGCACTTGCGAAAAAACAACGGAATCATTATACTTTCTCTGCTAACCAATGCTCTCAGTCGGGGGACAGGTGAACATGGCTCACAGATGTAAACAAACAAGCAGGCAACTGGTCGCCTTTTTCTCACGATGAATACAAAATACAATTTTACCAATCATTTTGTATTACAGACATATCATATTGTATTTTCAAATCGTGTTATAATATAAATAGATTTGTTTAGCATTGGTAAAGTCATTATCTGTTATAGCTTATGAGTTGAGCAAAATGATCCAGCGGAAAATTTGC
>NC_051408.1:39667356-39667503 GCF_015228065.2 Penaeus monodon | reverse complement strand
GAACAGAGATGAGGATGATGAAGTAAACTGCCGGCATTTCACAGTTGGAAAGAAAGACAAGCGAAGGAATAAGAAGTATGTGCGGAATCTGTAATATTTGGGAAAAGGCAAGAGAGGCACGCATGAGATTCTTTGCATGTGTCGAGC
>NC_051408.1:39666951-39667283 GCF_015228065.2 Penaeus monodon | reverse complement strand
CGGTGGCGGGACATAGACATGGTATGAACATACTGCGAATAACGGAAAAAATGCATAGAACCAAAGACCCATAAGTATGTGTATTGATGTGTGTACTTTACACAAGTAATCAGATAAATAAAGGAGAGAATGGAAATACAAAGGAAAAGCTTGACCATTATCATCTTTTCAAAGTAGGTTTTATTTTAATCTGTTAATGATAATTTCTTGCCAAACTATTCAGGGGATTCATGATTATAGAATTTCATTAAATCTAGTCAGCGTGGTATTTTGCTGCTTGTCTCCATCTTAGTCTATACACTCAAGTGCCAGCTTCTGCAAGGCATAGAAGG
>NC_051408.1:39664379-39664534 GCF_015228065.2 Penaeus monodon | reverse complement strand
CTCTAATTAACTATAATATATATCAAATCCCCTACTCTAAGTACATTATAACAATTATGTATCATTCTTAGGATATTATGGTTAGAATCGCAGGGATAATGTAATATATGTAAAAATTATGTTAATATAGCTAACAAAATTACAAAATATACATA
>NC_051408.1:39663327-39664311 GCF_015228065.2 Penaeus monodon | reverse complement strand
CTTGCATTATAACAGTCAAAAATTCGTCCAATATGTGAGTTAATGAATGGAACATCCACTCTCCAAGAAACATTTTCAACACTCTGCATTCCCAGCGTACGCTCGGCACAACAGAACTCGGGATACTGTATCCCCACCATTGATAAACCATATGTATGAATGCCACCAGAAAGCACACACAACACGCGATGACTTCACGAAGACAACTTGCTATGCATTTTTTTAGGAGTCAAACTCACACTTAGTCTTTCTCCTTGGTCGCCCGAGATAACTCAGTCGTCGCTCCGGCACATATCCGTGGGGGGGACGACCAGGAGACACCACGAGCGCCTCCAGCACAACAACGCGAGTCTGCAACAGTTCGATGTTCCACTGGTACCAGCTAGAAGCGTTTATCACAAAGACCCAGCAGCCAAGAACGGACACATATATAGCTCAGATGCACATACAAACAAACCCTTGTCCGACATAGGACGTAAATGTAAAAGAGGCATAAGAGTGGGCGGTGGCGCATGCGGCAGCAGAGAGACTTGCGCAACCTATCTCCTCCGATAATTTTGGTCGCGGACACACCACACCAACAATATGCATGCGGATTTTATGGTGAAATTTTGAAAGTGCACGTTTTGAGTAAGGCAATCTAAATAGTAGAGCAAATGTTATTTCGATTACAGAGAGTTTCATCGTCGTGTAGCCGAAAAAAGATTATTGTAAAAATGATAAATAAAAAAGTTGAGAAAAGGGAGTTGGATGAAGAAGTGAGATGTAACTTTCAAGAATTATTCTTCATTGAAATACGCATGTCTTATCTTCTTTTTTGCTTACTCTGTATTAAACAAATTTACAGGAGAACAACTACTAAGCGTCCCACACAGCAAAGACCACACACATCACGTTATAGTATTATAATCATTTTAGTTAATAAGATTAGAATATTTAAAAAAGAAAAGTAATAGTGTTTTGCTGTGAAAGAACTATTAGACA
>NC_051408.1:39661321-39661698 GCF_015228065.2 Penaeus monodon | reverse complement strand
TCTTTCTCAAATTCTCCGCCGACTTTTCTACATCGTCTCGAATCTCGTTAAGAATTATTGCCGTTGACGAATAACATTTCTCTTGTCTCTCTTATTTAAAATTCTTTGCATAAGTCACTTGGATTAATGTGCAATGGAATTTAAACGCTTGAGACCGAATAAAAAGACACATTATATATCGCCATACCTTGTAGGTATAAACTATGCTCATTTAGGGCCTTTGGGGTACAGTGCTATAATAATGTAAAGTTATGTTAACCCCTCTCCCCCCTACACACATTAGTATCACATATCATGTAAGAAGCTTAGATTATGCCATGTCAGTTTAAGTACAATCTTATTTAAGGAATTATTATTTTTTATTATTACTTTTTTCA
>NC_051408.1:39660465-39660870 GCF_015228065.2 Penaeus monodon | reverse complement strand
GTAAAATACACACATCATTCTTCCTGTTCTACACTGTTAGAGAACAGTTTGCAGAACTGGATGAACTTCATCGCTGGAGGCAGCTACTGGCAACAAGAAATTCGTTACTAAGAACGCCACTCCCTTCATACTCAAGGGCAGTATCGCCTCTAAATGCTACGTATAAGACAGTTCTCCTTCCCCGCATTTCCTTTAGCGAAGTCACCCATGACGAAAATCCCCGGGGATTGCAGGAAGCGTATATTATCACATTCTCTGTAATCACTGTTACTATAATCCTTTAGTGTCTGTTGGTAGGGGAATTTACAATGGGACTTCCCGAAATTTTCGTTTTTTTTCTGGTTTAATTTGTCCGTGTCCCAGAGAGAGTATGCATAATATTGTGTCGTATCATTTTTACAGAAG
>NC_051408.1:39660176-39660434 GCF_015228065.2 Penaeus monodon | reverse complement strand
AAAATAAAGTAATCGAATTGTGTGTTTCTTAATCAAACAGTGTAGTCGTATCATATTTTTCTGATGTGTGATGTTTTCCAAACTACACATTCTCTCCAAATAGGCCACAGATTTCTGCTCCTGTGCATTACGAATTGCATGTCATATTCTCTCATCTTTAATAAATGTATTTTTTTGGGATATTACCAAGATAACAGAAGATGAGAACTGTTCACAATAAATAACACTGGATAGCAGAATAAACAAAACTCAAAGAAC
>NC_051408.1:39659268-39660116 GCF_015228065.2 Penaeus monodon | reverse complement strand
TAACTATTTATTTTTTTCCACGTCACCCTGAAGATATACTTTGCATGCACATATATAGCAGGAAGCATTTATAATATTTAATGTAAACACACAAGAATATAGGCTTCGTGGGAATACCTGTTCTTGAAATGCTTGTCATCTACACTCAAAAAGTCAGATTTGATTAGTTTTTTTCGGTTTGAGAACATATTCAATTTTAATCTATCTGTATGTGTATGAAAAAAGGTATGAATAACTGTTTATGTAAAAAATAATGACTCATTATTTTCCACGCTTACTGAGCCGCAAAGTCATAAATATCTGCCTCCCCCCTAAAGAAAGAGAAAAAGAAAAAAAATAATAATGACAATTATTAACGAATAAATGATATAAATCTACAGAAAAACTACAGAAACCACACACCCACACACACAGTAGAAGTCAAACGCATACTTAAAATTACACAACAAAAAAACAGTTAAATATCATGACGCGGTGGGTAATCATGAAGCCAAAAATTATTTACAATAAAACGAACTTCGGAAATATAAATGATTATAATGTTATCCTGTGGTTAACATTTGGTGTCTTATTGTGTGTTCGGTTGAAATGTTACTTTAGGTTAATATTTGCTATCTAAAATTAAATTCTTCGACGATATTTAATATCACAAAGTCGTTGAAGTATAAATTATGATATCAGATCGTTTGTGTGATTAACATGTAATATTAGAATCATAAAATAAAATGTGTAAAGAAAATCAGTTTTCTTCAGTTTTGTCATATTTATTTATATGCGCCGAAATAATTTGGGAAACTTCTAAAATGACAAAAATGTTTCAGCCATAAATAAGCGTCCCAGAAAAGTTT
>NC_051408.1:39659037-39659134 GCF_015228065.2 Penaeus monodon | reverse complement strand
GATACTGTCTATTTTAAAAAGTTTACAGATTGCGCTGACAATCCTAATAAGATTATGACAGATGACCCAAAAGTATTCAATATAATTAGGCCTAGCT
>NC_051408.1:39658550-39658779 GCF_015228065.2 Penaeus monodon | reverse complement strand
AAATGTTTTTCTTCCGCTAAAAGAACTCGTTATCATCACAAACTATTCTGTGGTTCACCTCTGTTATAAGCCTTGTGTTTAGAACCAGTGTCTCCGTTGCGCTGCTGGAACCATAATCATTCACGTCCACAGTAGCAGCAAGTATACCCAGGGAGACGGGAGCAGGTGGCATCTGGTTCATCTGTGCCCTCGCTGAATAAACTGTTTTATGAGTGGAGTAAGTGATATG
>NC_051408.1:39656992-39658524 GCF_015228065.2 Penaeus monodon | reverse complement strand
CCTTTCATTATTTTCGTTTACCTTTTACTGTAGTGCTATAGTGTTTAAGAAAATTCTTGTTATATATATATATAGTCTGCTCGTACTAACTCGCTGTCAGTGTGGATGCAAAGGCGGAAGCAGGTGGGTGCTTCGTTTCTGTAAACCCATTAAATAAACAGGTTTATGAGTATAAGGAGTAAGCTGTGAGGTTCAAGAAAGGACTGACGCGGACCAATTTTCCCATTAACCCTTATCGTGGGGGCCATAGTTTTCACACAAAAGCATAAATGATTCCTTGGTATATTGCACTTAAAAGTGAATGTTGAAGTGGTTTTAGGAGTAATACTTATTTGTAGTCAATAATGACTGTAAATCAATTAGTCCCAAAATTTCAAAATACATAGTTCGACCAAAAAAAATCTTATGGAAACATGTATACCCTAGCCGGTGTTTAATCACTTTCTGAACCAAAGTTAATATATCATTCATTTTCACTCTAATCCATCAAGTAACTACCGGCGTATTCCTGCCGACAAACAAATTAATCTAATCACGCAGAAAAAAAAAATCAACATTACTTGCATTCGACGCAGGTAATGACTCCCGAGCATAACCACGTTTCCCCAAGAATTACGAGTTCTTATAAAAAACGGTCATTTGAGTACGCAGTTTGTCCGCCTCGGTGCGCCCGGCGAGGACTTTCCAAGGTAAAAGCACTGTCCTCTTCTCAAATAATTTAATATATATTTTTTTCTGTGGCATCGAGTTATTATTCAATGATTACCGGGAGTTCTTGTGTCTACGAACCTCCAAGTGAGAGGATGACATGACAATATTACCCGTTTTAGGATGACTTAGCGTTTCGTCATAAATGTCACTATACATGCAGACATGCACGTTAGTCTCTGATCACGTTTGTACAGAACACTAAGATTGTATTTCAGGAAATACTGTATAAGATATATCGTTTTTGTATCTGCTTAGTCAATTGCAGTAGTTTTCCTTAAGAAGATCATCCTTGTTTATTATCACCCTTTCGAAATTGATAAATGAAATAATATTTAATTTCGCATATATCAGCAAAAACCAAAGAGATGAGTGAGGCGGAAAACCCAGTCTGTGGATATTTAAATAAGTTTTCTCTCCGACTTTAATCGATTGTTGTTCTTGATGATGACTGGACCGGACAACTAGAGAAACTAGGTTGGACTAGATGACTTTGGATGAATATCCTTGGCGGCGAAAGAGTCTTAGGATTTCCCGTGAAATTAGCATTCAGACGAGGAAGTTGAATTTCCCTTATCAATACCATTATGAATCTACATTTACCCAGGATTTATTGTCTAAGGTCTGTAACTCGATGAAACTAGTGACCTGTGTCCCGATTAAATGAATTAATACTTCTCGGCGGTTTCTCACTCCTACTTTTCTCTAGCCATTGTAAGCTAAGGCTGATCACTAGAAACAAACGTCTATAGATCTATACAACACTGACCATAGTGCATAGAAAACCATAAAAAAGTGGAACCATAATCAGAATGAGTAAACAC
>NC_051408.1:39656834-39656960 GCF_015228065.2 Penaeus monodon | reverse complement strand
CATTACTGAAGACAACAAATCACCTTGAATCATTTAAAAAAATCGTGAAAGTACATTGTAGAACATAATCATAAAAAGAAAAGAACAAACAAAAAGTAGTCTTCATGTCCTGCTTCTCCCTCCTCA
>NC_051408.1:39656610-39656808 GCF_015228065.2 Penaeus monodon | reverse complement strand
ACACTGGGTACATCGCATCATAAATCAAGATATTGGTAACGATACGAGGACGACATACTCTATCAAATAAAGAGATAGACTTATCATTTATTTATATGGTATTCTTTTCTTCAAAAACTTGAATTTGTTTTAGGACAGGGATGACTATGGTGGGTGTGGCGGTTTTCGGCCTTGCCCTACTGCTAGCAGTGAGTTGTG
>NC_051408.1:39655615-39656127 GCF_015228065.2 Penaeus monodon | reverse complement strand
ATACCTCTGGCATAACCATGAAGAAATCACGCATTACAATTACCCTGAACATTAAGATAAAAAATAATATTAAAATCACCTCCACTCCCTCTTATTTCTTCACTATTTCCAAAATCCTGATCTTCAACGAATCTGATACCTTCTTTCTTCACTTCTTTTTTTCTCATTTAAACTCATGAAGCAAGATCTCATGACCATGCTCTCACGCAATAGGGAAATTTCGGTCTTCCATTTAAAGCAGTAAAAAAATAAGCACCTTGATTCATGCTCTGAAATCCAGGTCTTGTTCCAAAGTAGTATCTCTCTTGAAGCTTGAAGGAACCTAAGAAAGCCGAGGAGGGACAGAAGATCTAAATTAATGTTATTATGACCATTTTTTTTATGTTTTTTTTACTTATGTATGCCAATGTTTGTTTGTTTATTCCTTTATCTACTGTATATATTTTGGTCTTCATTTAAGTAAAATAGATTGTTCATGTTGAATGGTTTTCCAGGAAGTATCTTCTTAGGGA
>NC_051408.1:39654966-39655102 GCF_015228065.2 Penaeus monodon | reverse complement strand
TCTCTCTCTAAGGCGAGGACTACTAGTTTGCATTCTGCTTGTCATGCGTTGCCTTACTCTGAATAATTCAGGAAACAATATTATTCAAGGCGTTAACCTAGTTTCTAAGCGACAGACTTCCATCCTTTGCCTTCGA
>NC_051408.1:39653218-39653530 GCF_015228065.2 Penaeus monodon | reverse complement strand
CAGACTATACTCTTGCAACTATTAATTTCTCAATCATCTCAAAATCGATATACTGCAATTTCGATTCTAGGTCATAGCTCTATCTTCGGTCTATTTCACCTGCCCTTATCCGACCCACTTTCTTGAAATATCATGTTATAAATAACAAAATATATCTTGAATGTTGCTTTAGTTCGTATATGAACATCCTGTTGGTTCATCAAATTGCAAAACGAGTATAATTACAGGAGAGAGAATTTCACATTTCGAGTTTGCAGACAGGAAGCAGCTTGGCCATAAAATCCAAATCCAGGATTTCTAGTATTTTCTTTG
>NC_051408.1:39652652-39652751 GCF_015228065.2 Penaeus monodon | reverse complement strand
TGTGAATTTCTTGGTTTGTGATTTCCTAATTTCTAGTTTGATATCTCCTAACAGCATTCACTGTCTCCCACTTTCACTGTCTACTTTTCAGCACAAATA
>NC_051408.1:39650701-39651597 GCF_015228065.2 Penaeus monodon | reverse complement strand
TGGTCAGTGCCCGGATATTAATGTGTCCAGCACAACAGATTAGCCAATAACATAATAACTCATATGTACAAAAGATGCGAAATTGTAAACCGCAGGCCAGTTTTCTATGCCTATTATTTCCTGTCTCTAGTTACATGTAATGCAACTGGTTTTGTGAATTGTGCAAATGCATATGAAGGAGTGGCAAAGCTGAAGAACTTGATGACTAATATCTATGTGCTGTTGATATCAAGACTTATACACCTTTTATTGTATGCGTTTTGTTAACCTTGTTTGATATCAATTCCTCTTTATATAGTCCTCTTTTGTAGTTGCTCTTTGTTATATATTAATTCTGTATACACAATGTACGAATGATTAAGGACCCAACTATTCCTACCAATCAGCTTATTACTACCATGTCGATTCTTGTTTGCACTGTACGCGTGCACTGTTTGCATTCCAGCAAGTCATACATGTTCACCTGATTTTACAAGTGAGTATGGGGTTAGATTTATGATCTTTCATTCATGACAATGTACGCTGTACGCATGGATATCATATCAAATATTTCTTAATAATTCTGATTTACGAGATCTGCCTGCATGATAGGGATATTATTGTCTCAGTAATGCTCACTAATTTCCCAAGCTCAAATACGAGCTTGGGAAATTAATTTTATTGGGATATCAAAACTCTTCAGCAATATTCCAAGAAAGTTATCAATAGAGTGCGAGGGAACAGCAACAGTTTTCGTACGTTACTGGGAAACACTTATAAAATAAATACATAACGGAATACTAATGATTTTTGCAAAGATCTCAAAATGTTGAAAGCACTGGATGAAGATATTAATGCAACCTTATGGATATTGCAATTTGTTACTTGAATAATTAGGAAGACAAAAAAAAAAAATA
>NC_051408.1:39649467-39649997 GCF_015228065.2 Penaeus monodon | reverse complement strand
AGCTTTTTTTGAAGAAGCCAAGATCAAATTATAGTCCTAAAGGCTGAACTCAGAGCTCTCCTCAATATATGTGACGTTCCTAATTAGTTTACCTTCTGGCTTTCTTCGATTCTGATCCATCCATGAATCTCTGATGCGTGATCATTTGTGCGTTTTCTAATAAGGCCGAGGAATAACAGTCGTATACATGATCACATTTTGATGACTTGAATCTCAGGTTTTTGTGTTGACATTTTTTGTTTTTTGTTTATTTGCGACATTTCGCTTACATGGAACTATTTCAATGAAAATACCTTTGTTTTCCTTCTTGTTTTTAATCACGATATCGGCAGTAATCTTCTAGTCAGTATACATTGGTATATGCCATTGTATGGCTACATCCTTCCCTTCAACCACTGTGCTTGGCTTTGTGTACATACCATCTAGTACTTCGACAAAATAGTGTTTACATATTTTCCTGTGTATGTAAGAAAGTGCTTTATTGAGTCTTTCAAGGTATTCCTTTTTCGCCAGAGTTGGATTTCCTGATT
>NC_051408.1:39648882-39649134 GCF_015228065.2 Penaeus monodon | reverse complement strand
TGGATTTCCTGATGTGATGTGATCTAAGCTTTTATCATATTCATGAAATAATCTGTATTTTAGGCTTGCTCGAAAACTGTTCTGTTTCCTCTGCCTTTGGTGACCTATCAACTTCAATTTGTTTCTTTAGTAGATCTCTATAGGATCTCTTGGTGTCGGTTGCAAATGTTCTATTTTGTCTAAATTGTTTCTCTCTTTTCTCTAATCTAATTCATGGTGCTTTTGTTTATATTATCATTATCATGATTGTTA
>NC_051408.1:39648437-39648845 GCF_015228065.2 Penaeus monodon | reverse complement strand
TTATTTTTTTTTTTGCGAAACTGGTGTCACCCTCGTTTTTAACCGCGTACTTTCTCCTGCTTTGTCTCCTTTTTCTTTCATTTACTTCCTTATCTTTTCTTTCTTTTCTTTCCTTCTCGGTCTTTACTTTCCAGAACTGCTTTCTTCTCCGTTGCTGTCTATTTGTGATCCTTTTACCAATGTCTTCGATTATAACAAGAGCTGTATATATCAAGTCGTTTATTTCACTGATATTCAAATACTTTTCGCGTGATTCTGTAATAAGCAGCTTGGTCTTGTTTGAAAAATTTTGATGAATTCTTTCGCTCTCCCGTTCAAATTCTATCTCAGGAAAGGAGTTTTTATTTTTCAAATCTGTTTGTTTGATTTCATCCCGTATTTCCACAATGCTTTGCTTCAGCTCCTTCA
>NC_051408.1:39647649-39647874 GCF_015228065.2 Penaeus monodon | reverse complement strand
CTTTACTCTTTCCTGAAGGTACTTTCAGTGAGATTTTTATTGGTCGAACTTACTGTAAAACTTTATGAATGAAATTTGAAAGCGCGTTGGTGGCAATATTCATGGATTGAAATATCAGTGCAAGAATAAAATAGGAAAGTTTCGTAATAGAGCATCTAAAATATATAAGGTATGAAGGTTTTGCAATTTTTATCTAAATTAATATCGGTATTAATACTAATGGTA
>NC_051408.1:39646051-39647431 GCF_015228065.2 Penaeus monodon | reverse complement strand
AGTTATTGTTTGTTTCTTGAGATCTCAATGTGGCACAATTAAGTTTGTGGTTATATTTACTTAATTAGTATGTTATGTAATACTTCGCCCATTGCCTAGCATTGCTATTTTGTCAGATTCCCTAGAAATTATGCATACTGTAGGTTTTACGCAGTAAATTACATTTTGTACACATAAAAACACAATTACAATGAAAATAAACATGTTTCCGTGCGACTGGATTCCTTTTCAGACAATACGGTTTTGTCTGTCTTCACAAAATTAATTTGGACCGTCACTAATTTTGTATTTCGGTCGTTACTGTTACTGTGTTTCAATTCATGCATCTGTACAGCTTATAAATATGTGCGCAGGGAAGTATGAATAATCTTCATGATAATTCGTTTCTTGCCATATAGCCAAGAAATAAATTAGAATTGATTGTCATCTTTCGACTCATTATAGGAAATCCTTCAAAGTGGCAAAAACAATCAAATTTTGGAATCTGGCACCTCTCTAGGTCTTGCATTACAAGCATTATGCAGTATAAATACCAACAGAAAAGTAAACGCTGACACACTTCTTCGCCTAGAAGTCTGGTCACCCTCCAACAGCGCTCTAAAAATATTTCCAAGTCATGAATCCTCAGCGCGTTTTGGTAAGTAAATGATGATAAAAAGCGTTAATTTGGGAGGAAATTATTTCAGTTCAATTCGATATACAAAAAGATAGTATATGTACATGCTGATACTTACAAAAAAACGTTTATAATGTATATATATTAGACAGATGTGGGAATAATGATTTGGAAGTATAGTGTATAGACAGAGACAAAACGTAGTGGCATTTTTTTTAGCTACGGATATTTACAAAACGGTTTAGTAAAGAATGAAATTTGCATTCTGCTCTCCACAGCTGCGATGTGCCTCCGTGCTGGCCCTGGTGTGCTTGGCTTCAGCCGCGAAACTGGAAGGCTACAGTGACGGAGGCGACACCGGCCTGGGAGTCGCTCTTGACGACGGTGAACTGCTTGAAGAAGGCGTTGGAGGCGGCAGTGTGCTTCCTCTCGTCTTGGTCGGTTCCGGTATGCTTCCTGAGAGTGCCATTGTTGGCGTAACTGTAGATGTGTCTGGTGACGCTGCTGGAGATGCCATCGGCGCTGGAAACCTTCCTGATGGAGATAATGGCGAGGGATACATTCCACCGAGTGTTGTCCCTGAGGTCGCTCCGGTCGACGTCGCCCCCGCCCCTGGCGGCGAATACCTCGCTCCCCACAACTGAACTTATTACTTTGCACGCAAGCGGCGTCATGAATGATTAATTTTCGTGCAACTTTTCGGTGCTTAGAATTCAATAAATAGCAAAACTAAATCCTGCAATGCGTTTTAATCTAGACGCTGA
>NC_051408.1:39643125-39644355 GCF_015228065.2 Penaeus monodon | reverse complement strand
GACGAACCTTTTGCCCCCCCCCCCTCCCTCTGCCGCTCATGTAAAGTTTATTGGAGACCTAAGAGTGGTTCGTAATTCAAAGTTTGATTTGTAATTGGTGTTAGATTAAACTCACTCGATTAACCCATCTCCGAAAATTAGAATTATCATGTAAAATATTCAGTATATGGAAAAACTATTTTTGGAATTTTCATGCTCTTAAAAATACCTTTTTGAAAGACGAAGCATATTTGAAATTCCAAGTATTACTTTGTAGATATTGTTGCATTATTCAAGGATATGTAACACTAAGAAACATCACTACCTAGCAAAAGGATTCCTTTGTATTCATCTGCACGTGTGTATGCAGAGAGAGAAAAAAATATGGAAAAGAATATTATACTTGATTTTTACTTTATTGAAACGATACCATTGATACCATACCCGCGTCTGAGCCCAGTAGAGTTTAGTTGATTCGGGGAGTGATGTATGCGTTGTTAGGAACAGGTGGGACATCAATAACTGTGACCTCTGGACCTGCAACTGGTGGGATGTACCCCTCTACCAAGGCGCCAGAGTCAAAGCCTCCAGCGACACCAGCATCGAAGACTCCAGCAGCCACAGGAGCGACAACAACGCTCGGGGCGCTGTATTCCCCGCTGATGACGCCTCCGACGGCACCCACAAAGGCACTCTCAGGAATCACGCCAGAACCGACGAAGATGGCAGGAACCACACTGCCGCCTCCAACGCCCCTGTGACCAGCGCCTCCATGCACTTGGCCAAGCGTGATTCCCAGGCCGGTGTTACCTCCGGCACTGTAGCCCTGCAGCTTCGCTGCTGTCGCCGCGCACACCAGGGCCAGCAAGGAGGCACAGTGAAACTGCGAGGAACAGAAAATGTAAAGAACCTTCAATTTCCACACTGTTTAATGTACAGATTCTTTTCGTCTTTGGCTTTCAGGATCATCTTGGGTATTTATTCGTATAGTTTACATAAATTACGGATTACGTAATATCACCAACGAGAGCAATGCACCTTATTCTAGATGTATTCGACTACCGAACACGCAGAGTTCATGTTGAATTGTTCTGACTTGTCGCGTATGACTGCTCGTTGCTTCCCATGGATTACTAGAAGCCTTGATCAAGCTTTTCTTACTGTGAGCATGATTTTTTTTTTCTTCTACATGATTTTGTGTTTAAAAAATAAAATATAAATTCACATCTTCGTTACCACCATAAAAGGTGC
>NC_051408.1:39642310-39642388 GCF_015228065.2 Penaeus monodon | reverse complement strand
TGTTTTGACTTACCTAATTTTAATATGAGTAACTCGATTTAACAGTCTTAAAGCTTGTGAGGTGCATGGAATTCATTC
>NC_051408.1:39642041-39642171 GCF_015228065.2 Penaeus monodon | reverse complement strand
GATTTCAAGTCTACGATTAACTTTAACTTTTGGAATCGAAACACTCGCTCCCTAATTCCATGGTATTTTCTGTTATTTTTTGTTGGTAAAATTAATTAATCAATCCTAGTCTTCTTTCACATTTTTTTTC
>NC_051408.1:39641179-39641360 GCF_015228065.2 Penaeus monodon | reverse complement strand
AGCATTATTACATAAATCAAAATTTTACTACAGTTACCTGCTAATCATACTTTTCATACTGTATTGTCAATCTTTTAAGGAACTGAAGCCTGGCATGGATACAGACTATGGGTCCTCTCTATGTCCTAATGGTATGATTTGGGAAAGGCAGGTAATCGTCACTCTAGAAAGGATGCATTGA
>NC_051408.1:39641010-39641139 GCF_015228065.2 Penaeus monodon | reverse complement strand
CTCCCTGGGATTGAACGCCATTAAATATTCCATACTGGCATCATAAGCCTGTGAAATGTGGAGTATAATTTTTGACATTTGTGTTCAGATTTTACCTTAATCTCGGTATATTTAAGTATGGCATGCCGG
>NC_051408.1:39639569-39640727 GCF_015228065.2 Penaeus monodon | reverse complement strand
AGCGCTTGACTTATCCCTGTTGACTTCCCTCACAAAATAGTACCGAAGGAATGTCCGCGAAAATGGGGGATATACCAAGGACATCCCTTTGATCCTGGAAAGTAAGGGTAATTCGTAGTTTATGCTTCCACCCGAGCTATTGTGTAGAACATCTAAAATAATAATACATAAAAATTCAATTTTCGACTTTATTGAGACGGAATCCACGAAGAGATTCCGACTGGGATCATGGCAGCATCCCTCGCGTGTCAGAACCGACAGAGTCAGGCTCAGTTGCGGGGAGTGATGTATGTGTTGCCAGGAGCAGGAAGGACGGCAACAGGCGCGGCATCAGGGCCTGCAATTGGCGGGATGTATTCCCCTGCCACGGCATCAGAGTCAAAACCTCCGGAGAAACCAGCATCGAAGACTCCTGCTACGCCAGCATCGAAGCCTGTAGTGACACCAGTACCGAAGCCTCCAATTGCCGCAGGAGCAACGCCAACGCTCGGGGCGCTATATTCCCCACTGAGGACACCTCCAGTTACCCCGCCAAAGGCACTCTCAGGAATCACGCCAGAACCGACGAAGATGGCAGGAACCACACTGCCGCCTCCAACGCCCCTGTGACCAGCGCCTCCATGCACTTGGCCAAGCGTGATTCCCAGGCCAGTGTTACCTCCGGCACTGTAGCCCTGCAGCTTCGCCGCTGTCGCCACGCACACCAGGGCCAGCAAGGAGGCACAACGCATCTGCGGAAAACAGAAATATGTTTATTATAAAATTCCCATAGAAAGATACTTAATGTACATCCGTCCTTATTCTTCCATTTTTTATATAACTACTGATATGCATTACAGAGGTTAGTATGAATTCCTGCGTGATAGAGTGAGAATATATTTAAGGCTACTAGCTATCTCTTTTTACCAAGATCAAATATTTTGATCTTACTGGGTTCATTATTTGAGATTTCTAGAGCTTTGTCAGCGGATGACTCGTCCCTCTATGCTTTTCCCATGGTATTTATACCAGAAGAGCTACGTAAAGCAAGGCCTAGAAGGGTGCCAGATTTTAATTTTTTATTCTTTTTTTGTTACAATGATCAGGAACCTTTTTTCCACATGACTCAGTGTTTCTTTCCGAAAATCAACCCTCAAATTCCATATTATCTTCGCACCT
>NC_051408.1:39637635-39638122 GCF_015228065.2 Penaeus monodon | reverse complement strand
CGTGCGCGCGCCTTTACAAGATCATGAATAAATGTAATTGATCTATATGTTATCAATTTTCTTCTGAATTTATACAATCCATAGTGATATTTAAGAAAATATTATTATTTGCTGCACATAATGAAACTGTTTATACTGTACGTGTTTGCGTGTATTTGCATGTATGCATTTGTCTGTAAGAGGTATACTTATGTAGTATGAGTATGTGAACAAGCATAAACACTTCATATAAGACAGAGGTTTTGAAACAATAAGCTCATAGAGGCAGTTTACTTCCTGATAACTGTTTCCCATTTTTCTTCTTTTTTTTTGGAATATACAACACCAAAAGTGGAACTTTCTAAAAAACACAAGCAAGACTGTGCCATGACCAGCAATATAACAGCTTTTCTTCTATAATAATTGCACTACTGCCATACCCACACGCGGCTTGGGACCTGATTGTATGCTTGGTTGTATTAGTAGAATCACAAAAGCAACTTACTGT
>NC_051408.1:39637300-39637597 GCF_015228065.2 Penaeus monodon | reverse complement strand
TGTCCTTGATATTCCGATTTTTTTTTCAGAACTGACGGAAAGGAAGGAAGGAAATGAAGAAGAAAAACATTATCTGACGAAAAAAAAAGTAATTATAAAAAATGAAATGATAATGCATTAATACGTCTAGAGTTTAGATATTCTTAGTAAAAAAGCGTGAGATAAAAAGCCGGAATTGTCTGATAATTTTACAGATATGGAAATTATATAAGAAGCTAATTAATTGTTATCAACCTTATAAGTTATTCATACATTTATCAACTGCCATTATCATCATCCCCTTGGTGTTATTATTAT
>NC_051408.1:39636782-39636952 GCF_015228065.2 Penaeus monodon | reverse complement strand
CTTGGTATTATAATTGTCATTATTTTCCAAATCATTAATACCATTATTTTCCCCTTCTTTCCCCTATAACTTCCGTCAATATATAACCTTTAGGATAAACACAAAACAGAATAGTACATTTTTGACTTGAACAAGAAAATTTATTACCCACCCCCTCAAAGATTTATATA
>NC_051408.1:39636299-39636478 GCF_015228065.2 Penaeus monodon | reverse complement strand
TACAAGGAAGAACTATTGAAGAACACGTGTGCAATGGAAAGAAAAGTCATGGTCACATTGCAAGCGTTATTTCCCTTCTTTTGCCATTTCATTACCGAAGATAATAACAACTATAACAATGACAGTGAAATTTTCTTGTCTCCTGTTCCAGGTAATAGAAAACGGAGGTCAATGTGATT
>NC_051408.1:39633399-39633712 GCF_015228065.2 Penaeus monodon | reverse complement strand
GAAAATCATTTTCTGAACATCATTTCGCACTTGATATAGAATTACAAGGTAAGATAGTCGCGTAAAGTACAGTCAGGCTAAATATTATAGGAAGTAAATTGATGATAATGATTGTAATTGCTTACAAATGACTTTAGCTTTTATTGTTTGAGCATTTTCTGGAGATCAATTTGGAGGCGAGCAATATGCAGTCAGGCGTAAAGTTTAGGAAATAGATAAGTGGTGATGTTTTTGATAATTCCGGTTATTGATTGTTGCACGTGATCTGTGTTTTACTGACAGTATTCTGAGTTATATCAAAGAGAATGTAGAC
>NC_051408.1:39632684-39632957 GCF_015228065.2 Penaeus monodon | reverse complement strand
CCCCATTACTTCAAGAATTTCTATCGCGGACAAGTTGCTTTTTGCAAGATGTTTACGTGTGATAGTGGTATATTAGTTGTGTTTCTTCTGCAGGCTAGGAACATGGGTTGGAATTGTCCTTCTAACATTTAACATTTGTGCATTAAGGGACTCTGAGGTAGTTTTAGATTTAAGAATGCAAGATTTAAAAGCTACGAGACAAGGATTGCCAGGCATATAGCGGATTCCAGTCGAGCATATTCTATAACACTCATGTTCTTTATCTTTTTGCTT
>NC_051408.1:39630212-39630884 GCF_015228065.2 Penaeus monodon | reverse complement strand
TGTTAGTACCTTTTATTGGGGAACATACAGGAAGGAGACAAATTCATGTATCAACAAATTTTTTTGATCAAGAGATGAAATAAATATATTGATACATAATTGCAGTGCCGTAAGAAAAACTTATAGCACTCATATGTGACATTTTGTCTTTAGCTTTCATTTTCAGTCTCTTTTTCTACACTGACATCATTGTTGTTATTTGCAGATTGGTTAGCATTTGAATCGTCAAATTTCCCTCCGGAGACGTCGCCGCTAGTGTCAGGAGCGGTTTCGGACAGGTCCCCAACACCAACGAGCACAGCACGAAGAATATTGCTGCTTCTAGTAGTCTCGTTAATAAGGGTTTCTTCATCACTGGTCGTTTCGCTTTGGTGGTCTTCATTCGATACTCCGCCCTCGGCCACGGCTCCGGTTGAGGTTCGTTCGGATGCGCTTTCGTGACTGGTCACTCTTTCTGTCACCGAGTATGTCAACAGCAGCACGTATGTCACTCGCAACTGAGAAAAATACAAAGTTGAAGTCTCTTTAACTATGTTTTCCTTTTCTTTGTGTGTGTATGTATGTGTGATATGCATTACAAGGCCGCCGGGATTCGAGACGGCAGGCTAGACAGATGTACTATGCCCGAAGTTCAACAAGGAGCCAAAGGTATGAAATTTTGTACACAGACAC
>NC_051408.1:39629190-39629766 GCF_015228065.2 Penaeus monodon | reverse complement strand
CAGTGTGAAGGGAGTCATGACGATAAACAAGCGTAATCGAACTTCTGTAATGTCTACAGAGAAGATGATGTGACTCGGTTTCGGGGAGATATTTATACCTCGATCAACATTGCCCGGAGATGCCAGTATCTGTAATTGTTTCGCGGGTAATAAAATTCCTTTAATTCTTAGTAACGCTTGACTTGTATACCCTATATAGTGCATTGTTGATGACAGAATTCCCGTATTGAAAATATTGTCCCGTGGACTATAGGGAAGATAATTTATATAAACTTGATTTATAAAAATCTAAAGTCAAAGTAATTTCTCATACGTAAAACTACCTTTTGACTATTTCTGCTAGAACTAAAGGAATTTTAGACGCTAGCGAAAACTGGAACCTCGAAAAATTACATGATAATCCTTGTTTCTCGGTGTCCAAGACCCGGTATTTTAAAGCGTTGACCCACACAGATACAGACGACACAGTTGCATTGTCTACTATTGTTTTAGTGTGTGGAAACAATAGGATTTTGACACAGATTCTTCGCAGCCTTAACGATCTCTAATAAAAAATAAAACAGAAAAAATTAAAAC
>NC_051408.1:39627569-39627667 GCF_015228065.2 Penaeus monodon | reverse complement strand
AGCGAGTATATTCGGTTCGGTCAAGCAGGAATAGGCATTATTGTTTTTTTCTGTATTGTCTACGGGTCAATATTTTCATTACGGGAAATTTGTGATTA
>NC_051408.1:39626077-39626171 GCF_015228065.2 Penaeus monodon | reverse complement strand
GTACACATTTCGATAATCCCATGTTTTGTTGGAATCAGGGGCTAACATCAAAGTATATGATGTTTCGGGATGCAATAAAAAGGGTTTGAATATG
>NC_051408.1:39625716-39625869 GCF_015228065.2 Penaeus monodon | reverse complement strand
ATGGCATATATCGTCTCGCGACTTTTGATATTGACATTTTTTCGCAAATTAGAGTGGTAATATGGTACAGGAAGATGATATGTATATTCCCATAATGTTTTTATATATTGAGAAACATACGATACGTTTCTTATCACTTTGTATCAAATCGAA
>NC_051408.1:39624554-39624637 GCF_015228065.2 Penaeus monodon | reverse complement strand
GTTTTTTTTTCTTTTTTTCTTAATACAATGCTTTTATATTCGCACGAAAAGTTGCATGAGGTTTTGGAAGTTGCATGAGGTTT
>NC_051408.1:39623453-39623789 GCF_015228065.2 Penaeus monodon | reverse complement strand
CTAAAAGCGTCACAGCGGCCCTACCCTGATTTTTCCCCGGTAGACAAGCCAGCTGACATTTTCCCTATTCTTGTCATTCAACCGACACACATTTTACGTTTTCATCGATTCATCACTTCCATCCTTTTATAACGAGGCAGAGGAACCTTGATTTTATAATTTATTACAGTTGTATCTTCTTATAAGGTCATCAGGTGTGCTTTTTCGGTAAAACTGTGACTCTCCTCTTGATTTAAGGCGCTTCCTCGTCAACTTTCAATTCTAGAATGTCATCGGCCTCAATCAATTCAAGGAAAATGATCTACCTCAATGAAACTCTCTTTGCCTTAGGTGGTT
>NC_051408.1:39622864-39623063 GCF_015228065.2 Penaeus monodon | reverse complement strand
TCCGGAGGGAGGAGCCTTTGCCGACATGACCCCGCCTCCACATGCAAGACCTTGACGTGTACCTCCTTCTTGGGCGGAGACTGAAGGTGGACCGAGGCTGTTCTCTTTCCCCGAGAGGTCAGCGAAGGTCAATCTGGACTCGCTGATTCTGGTCAAAGCTGGACTCGGCAATTCAGAATCAAAGCAGGGTCGTGTCTAT
>NC_051408.1:39622054-39622632 GCF_015228065.2 Penaeus monodon | reverse complement strand
TTTGTGCTGTATTACTTCATCCTTAATCAAAATACTAAACCCTGTCTCGTCTATTACCGTCTCATATAATTCCTACGACATACTCAGTGTCAGTTGAGGAAGCACTCTGCGCATCCAACCTCCGGTCCCAAACCACGCCTCCTGCCTCTAAGACACGCCTCTCGCCGATGAGGCAGACTTTCGCGCGGCCTTTGAGGACTGGTTATCGTTACCGCGCCCCTCCCGGTTCCCTGTACACACGCTTAGCCTCCTTTACCTTGTGATGCTCACCATTGGCGGTGTAGCTTCCCCAAAGGACTCCCCTGTGCCCTCAATAAAGCTAGAATTCATATATCCTGAGATAGCTCTTGCCGGATGCAACACTGCAGACGCAACCGATGGTGATCGACCTTGTTGTAAATAAACAATTCACTCTATTATAATACTGTTTTAATAGGCTTCATCGCTTTGGATTGAAAGAACACAATTTAGTTAATTTTAAGTCCGGTTCAAGGCTGTAATAATGACCTCGCGCCGGACCGAGAAGTTTACATAAAGACTAGTTTTATGGTCGGCTGGGTTAAGGTCAATTTTTTTTT
>NC_051408.1:39621857-39622033 GCF_015228065.2 Penaeus monodon | reverse complement strand
TAATTGTTATGGTTACTATAGGTTAAGATGCTGTCGCCTAATCGCGTCTTTAGCTCGAAGCATGAAGACTGACCAGCCCTTTTTCCCCTATTTTATGACGGATTGGTAATTAGCGGTGCATCTTTGAGTGCCTGGCTTTACCTTAGACCTTTGGTGATTAATAGGTGTTGAGATAG
>NC_051408.1:39621384-39621603 GCF_015228065.2 Penaeus monodon | reverse complement strand
TGCGGCAATTTCTTTTGGCAAATTCTAATTCTCTTCTTACATTTTAAGGGCATCTAAGTATAGAACTAACAAGCTAAATTATCATTCTTCCTCTGTGTGTTTTTAGTGGCTTGCAATCGGAGACGTGACCCGGCCTGCTGAGATGACCCTGATGCTACACGTTGCATGTCATTGCAACTTTTGCTCACCGAGCCATCGCAACATATTTTTCAGATTATG
>NC_051408.1:39620413-39620822 GCF_015228065.2 Penaeus monodon | reverse complement strand
AATTGACATATTACCTTTATACTCGGTCTCCCAGCCAAGTTAATGATATATTTTTTTTCATTTGCAATTAATGCCTCTACTTTTCCTTTCCTCACTCGTCTTTCTCCTCTCTGCTCACGTTTCCTAATCCTTTCTCCTGTTTCGCTCTCCTCGTTTTCTCTCTTTCTTTCTCTCCTATTCCTTTTCCCTCTTTTCCTTCCTCCTTTCTCTCTTGGCCCCGTTCTATTTTCCCCGTTGTCTTCCCCATTTGCTTTATTTCCTCTGATCGCCTCCCTTTCTCATTTGCTCCTTCTGTCTATCCTCCTCTCGTTTCCTTAATCCCTTTCATCTTCTCCCCCCTCTCTTTTCCTTTATTCTGTCCTTATTTTCCCCGGCCTACTTTCCCTTTTTTTCCCTTCCTCATACTTCT
>NC_051408.1:39618187-39619426 GCF_015228065.2 Penaeus monodon | reverse complement strand
TCCATTTTTTTTTTTTAAACAAAATAATTTATTAACTTCATCCTCGTTACCAACCTTCAAAATCAACTTTTCCTCGCAATGCCGAAGCTCCCGTTGCCAAGCCGCACTACAACGGTGTCGTCATCCAGCGCCGTAGGTGAGAACGGCACACTCCCCTTGCGGCCAGTCGGGTCGATTTCCCCATAGAACAGACCGCCACCTGCCTCTCTACCGCCTTCCGGTTCTCGGCTGCGACCCTCACTGCCGAGAATGGTTCCGTAGCCGACGAGGAGCGCAGGGATCACTCTTCCGATCCCGGCACTTCCCTTCAACGGTTCAGCAGCAAGGCCTAGTCTGTTTTCGAGTCTTGTAAGAGTTTTGGCTTTGGTTTCGGTGCCCAAGCCAAGTACCCTGGCTGTCACCAAATTTGCGACGGCCACGATACAAGCCGTTTGGAACTGGGAAGAGGGTGGTCTCTACTGAGCATCAGGGGGAGAAAAGGCATTTATTTCGGCTAACACTCAAAGAGAAATGGACAGGAACTGGGAATCAGTAGTAGAAAAGGCATTTATTTCGGACAAACCTCAAAGACATATAGATAAAGGGATTTGGAATGACTGGTAGCAAAGGCATTTATTTCGGATTAATTCAAGAGAAACAGATAAAGGAATAGTGGATCACTGGGATGAAAGGCCTTTATTTTGGGGCTCAGAGGATATAAACAACTAGGATAATGATACGACATTCATACCGAGTTACAGTATAAATGGAATCGACTTTCAGAAGTGCATTATCTTTTCATCTCTTTTTTACTCAGATCAGTGTCGACTTTTCTACAGAGTAGATGTCACCAAAATTCAATTTGCAGAAAGAAATATTTAACATGTATTACATTTTACTTTAGGGGAATAGCTGGAACTCATGCTAAGTGATTCTTACAAATGGCAGATGGACTTTCATATTTTACTGTAAAGAAGGCTGCGGGCGACTCGTGGACCGGGCGACGGAGTGGCGGCGGCCGAACTGGCCTCCTATTTATATCTGGATGGTTACCCCTTCCTCCCAAGGACGGCTTGAAGGCTAGGCTTGAGGCTCGCATGAAAAAAAAAACACCTGAATCATAAGGTAAACTCGTCGTTATTGCCGAAATTCTTCAAGTCAACTGTTAAAAAAAGACCCACTACTAGTCTTGCATGTCATGGAACATGGACGCCTAAATATCGAACAGGGAAGTAAGTCCAGACGGGCATTGGCAACTAA
>NC_051408.1:39615649-39616421 GCF_015228065.2 Penaeus monodon | reverse complement strand
GTCTCAGTGTAAGATGCAACCTAAATCAGTCACACGATTAGGTATAAATGAAATTATAGAACTTTCTTTCCGTTATATGTAAACAAGAAAATGAAATGTGAGATATGAAACGCACTTAAATTTCAGAAATAATAATATATATACTAAAAAGAATACCTATTGGTCCGGTTTGTCTCAGATCTGATCTCCCGTTTTCTTTAAGGGATAGAAAATGGACGAGGCCTCTTGTCAGACGAGAAAGATACTGATTATAACAATTTTTGAGACATTTATCATCCAAAATCTTGTGACATGAGTTTTTCACCTTGAAAGATGACCGATATTTTTGCAGAGAGAAATCTAAGAATCTTTATTTTTTAAAAAGTATTGTTACATCTCCACTGTTAACTATTTGAATTAAATTAATCGATAATTAGATAAAACAGATCTTTCTATCTTGTAATATATACATACATAAAATCGTAAATCGTATTTTACGTTTCCAGTTTCTCAAGTCAGTCATTAATGATCGTTCTGATGAAGAAATATCTATATTCTTTCTCAATGATTTATAACATCTGTATAAGTCAATGATATTTGCTTATAACTTTTTTTTTACTTTTAAATCACAGCACTCCATCCCTGATTCAAATATAAATTTATATTCACTTAGAATGATATTAAGGAATATAATACATGAGAAAAAATAAAACATATTAACTTATTAAGATATATGCATTATCATAACAACGTAGTAAATGAATGAAATGATAGTTCGCAGTATTTTCCATCC
>NC_051408.1:39615046-39615476 GCF_015228065.2 Penaeus monodon | reverse complement strand
AACTTTTTTTACGATGACTTAACCTGTAGAATAAAAGGCTACGATCGCACACCAACATCCAATTTCCAGTGGAAGTTCTACCTTTGTTAAAACATAAAAAACTCTAATGTATATGCACGTGTGTATATATCCATTAGTTTGATATCATTGGGTAATTAGAATGAGGAACGATCATTCGACGTCAATTCTTGTATGTAACTTTTCCCTCTACTTAAACTTCAAATCATTGTATATCAAATTTCTCCTTTTATTGAATGCGACATATTTTTCTTACAAAATATTCGGTGTGCCCTCGATTTATTCATTCATCTTTTCTAATTTATCATAGAAAATATACAAAGTTAATGTATTGCACTATTACCGTTACCTTTGATATTAGAAGCATAATAACAAGATTATTCTTGTTTTTCTGCTTTTAGTTTGGAAACTT
>NC_051408.1:39613054-39613234 GCF_015228065.2 Penaeus monodon | reverse complement strand
TCAGATTTAAAGCAGCTGAAAACACGCATTTGGGGGCGGGGCTACGAAACAAGGTATTTTTGTTTTATTTCGGACTCCTGGGATGATTAAGGATTCATAGCTAGAGAAAAAATATAGTAAATGCGTTTTATGTTCTTTACAAATTGTCTATATATACAGGATAAACTCGGAACGGCACAT
>NC_051408.1:39612138-39612993 GCF_015228065.2 Penaeus monodon | reverse complement strand
TGTGCGAATATTAGTTCATATTAGTTCGAATCCCTAATAAGAGAACTTTTTTATGTTTTATTAAATACCTGAAAAGAAAAGTTGAGTAGCTTTTACACATGCATTCATTTTCTTTCTATCCCACGATACACACGTTAATTCACCTAATTATTAATTTTTTTTGTCTTCAGTTTCAAAGAAAATGTCGCTACACAAGCATACCGAAATGTAAGAACCACCTGAGTCGAGAGAAGGGATGATGGAGTTCGGCAAGGCAATACGCTGTCGGCCATTATGATTTTGTTTTATGTGTATTATTGTTTTTACTGTTTCTAATGGCTGGTATCATTAGGTAATGCTGAAGAATAGTTTCTCTCCTGTTAACCAACAACTATCACTTCTGTTGCCGTAATTTTCTGTCATATTTAGGAGCTCGGTTTCATACTCTTTTGTTTTCCCGTTGAAATATTTATATACTATAGCAGACATTTCTAATGTGCTTATATCAGTTATCTCGTTAAGAAAAAAAGTTGCATTTGTATTTTTAAGTACAATTCATTGCTTAATTTGGGAATCTGGCACATTATCTTTCAACGTATCGGCAAAATGATCAAAACTGTTTAGTGCATGAAAGAATTTTGATTTTTGCCCTTGTATCATTATTGCTAGCTGTTGCGGTATTTGTACTTCTTGAAGATGAATGACAAGCATGAATGGAACTATATTAGTGCAGTAACAGGGATGTTTTGTGTGGGAAAGATCTCTGCATTGATTCATGACTATACACGCATTACAAAACGCCTTTTGATGAATGACGTCCACCTCCTTTACTCACACCTTGAAGTCATCATGCAGTCAACCGCTTCGGGAGGTTCT
>NC_051408.1:39611801-39611983 GCF_015228065.2 Penaeus monodon | reverse complement strand
TATCCAAAGGGAAAATCATTCAGCAGGAAGATTACTGCAGTATTTGAATATGCTGAATGATGTCAGAATGTTGCGGTGCAGTAAATGTGTATAAAAAAGACTGTACATTAATCATATTGGAGGAAAAATATTATTTACGAAATGCGAAAACATTTACCACATAGTCTGCTTATGGGGTTCTT
>NC_051408.1:39610564-39611443 GCF_015228065.2 Penaeus monodon | reverse complement strand
AGACCTTGCACCTCCCGATTAATTTCTGTGGGATTATTAAAAATGGAATGGCCTTGCAGAATACCCATCCTATAGCAAGAACCAAATGTCAAGAGAGACAGTATTTGCAAACATTGCTCTAGCAGCATCATACAGAGTGTCTGTTAACATGATAAAATAGGTATGGAAATGGATCACACTTCGAGCATGTGATGTAAATATAACTGCTATATCTGCTGTAACCTCTTGCGTGTATATGTTTCTGAAAGCCAATCTCGAACTCCTCGACGACAAGAAAGCCTTTCATTGATAAACACATAATAGATGAGAGAATATTTGCAAAACCTTTCTTATTCTTGTGAATATTGTCTAACCTCCTTTATATTATATTATTAACTTAACACTTCATATTTTATTGATAATCATCGGCCCAATGGCCACGTTCAGAATCAAAGGTAGCAATCTTGCTTCTTCTTTCAAGAAAATCGCCACGGAAGAGGACTCCTCCAAAGCGGTTTCCTTCAGTATAATCTTCAGAACTATGAGTACCTAATTTATCAAAATCAACTCCTCCAGAAATGACGCCTTTTTGTGCTCTTGATCCCCCGTCGGGAAGGAAGTGGGAGCGAACGAGGACTGCGCGGATCACGTCGCTGCTTCTGCCGTGTTCGCCGTCGCCGTGGGGCCAGGCACCTCCGCCGACGAAGGGTCGCGGACTGCCAACAGGATCTCCGGTTCCGTATCCGAGTTTATCACCTGTCACGACGGAGGCCAGTGCCACCGTGGCTGCCACCTGACCTTGGTTGAAAAGGTTTCTTAGTTCATGCCAAGTAATGTGTATATACGACAGAGAATGTTTTTACCTGAAATAATATCACCTGTTTAGAAAATTGCTCATAC
>NC_051408.1:39610180-39610337 GCF_015228065.2 Penaeus monodon | reverse complement strand
CGCACCAACAAAACGAAGATCCTCATACTTGTCAGCATCTATTGTACTATACTGACGATACTTGCCATGTGCATGTTTCATAAATGTATTCCTGTATTTATACTTCCTCTATCCTTATTTCGAGGTCGTGAGAGATGCCAAATACCATGTTAGGCTT
>NC_051408.1:39608361-39609318 GCF_015228065.2 Penaeus monodon | reverse complement strand
CACTGCGATGTAGCAACAAGCGGTGACCTTGTCCTGTCCTTTTTATTAGTAGCAACATAAAACTTATCTGAACTTTATCACATTTTCTGTTGCCATTTCATTGCATCTGTTGGGCATTTATGAGTTTGGAGTATCATTGCTAACCGTCCTTCATTTTATTGCTACTCTGCTATTACTAGCATACGTTCAGACTATCATTGTTATCCTTTCTAATCTTTACTGTTATTCTGTTATTATAAATATGTTTGCGGACTCCTAAAACTGAAAACAGTTACGTTAATAACTGCCTTGATATTAATTTGCTAACTCACCAGTCACCATTCCGAGTAAACTTGTGCCTTACAAATGATTTCATGTTATAATTATTTCCAGTTGATAGGCGTGTTGCTTCGTAAAAAAATATATATTTTCTTATAAAACTTGCCGATCATCTAATATCACCAATATTCTACGTATATTTACCACGATCGATAGCCTGCAAATCGATTCAAACACACTCGCAAATATGAGGACAAAAACTGGTCTCTGCTAAACACTCCCCTTTCTTACTAACAAGCCTCCGGTTCCTTATCTCTTTTCAATCTCTCTCGCACGGTGACCACCTTCCCTTAACCTTTCATGTTTTATCTCTCAGCTCTCACTCTTCTTCCTCGGGTACCTAATTGACGTTAGTATAGCATTTTCGAAGTCTCCAAGCTTGCAGAAATAAGCCAGTAGTTCAAATATTGGTGTATGTAGAGGTCACAAAGTATAGTTGCGATATGTACAGATGTGTAGTGTCGAGGTTTACGCTATATCGGGGTATGTAGAGGTCACAGAGTATAGTTGCGATATGTACAGAGGTGTAGTGTCGAGGTTTACACTATATCGGGGTATGTAGAGGTCACAGAGTATAGTTGCGATATGTACAGTTGTGTAGTGTCGAGGTTTACACTATATCGGGGTATGTAGGGTCAC
>NC_051408.1:39607630-39608330 GCF_015228065.2 Penaeus monodon | reverse complement strand
ATGTTTACTCTGACAGAAATGTATGCCGTGGCAATGAAGAACGTAAGCAATATATAATATCACTACACTTCATTTGAGAAAGAGAGCTGCCTCTTTCATTCATGACAAGTGTTATGTTAGGAACGATTTAAGATATCGCATCAACCAACTAATTTTATAGCCTTTTGTCAATAATATATTGCCTCTACAGATACCCGATTCATAATACAATAATAATATAATTTTACCAGTTTGTCCTTAAGAAAACAGAGAACCCGTCAGATTGGCCAAGGATTAAGGTGAAAAAAATGGCTTGGAAAATACCCGAAAAGGACGAAGAATAGGAGGAGGAGGAAGAAAAAGAAAAGACGATTTTCCTTGGATCATCTACCCCTTCCTTCTTCCTTGGATAAAAACTCTCATCCTATTACTTTAGTGTCATAGAAAATGGAAACTATATTTTAGGAGTGTCTTTAGTAGGTAGGTCATCACTTTTTTTTCCAAACGTGATCTGCAGATTCTTTTGAGAATATTCTTGTGGCCGGGAATTAGATTGTTTTCTGAGCGCCACCTTTAGAGATGTTTGTATCGTTTAAAAGTTATTCTATAAACGGAAAGGGATTTTATACACCTTGTTATTGGTAGAAATTTCGGATGTTCGAGTAGCGTAGACGTTAACTTTATGCTGTATCCCTGTTCGAATTCAGATTATGATAGAAAA
>NC_051408.1:39606631-39607386 GCF_015228065.2 Penaeus monodon | reverse complement strand
GGCAAGTTATTCATCATAACAGTTTTAGATTGCATTGTGAATAAAATATTATGATATTTTTACATTATCAAAAATAATATTATGGTATGCTTAATACTGTTATGACTAATAATGAAATATATTTAGAGTTGTAATGAAATAAAAAGGTTAATGCGATATATATTGCATATTGAAATGATGCATGATGTTAAAATGATTAAAATAAGATGAAATATTGGTGAAAATATTTATTCTTAATGTACAGAAGTGTATACATTGACAATCATTATCTCACCGGCAGTTCACCCTTGCATACTGAAGTAAAACAAGTTAAAATTTCGCTTTTACAGTATTTTACAGTGTATATGATATGCTGTTCATTACAGTCAAGTAAAATAGCATGTTGTGGAAGCATCGTAATCTTCTCTTAAACTTAAGCATTTTGGCTGCATTTATATCCGGGTTAAAATATCAATAATAACAACAAGAGTGAACTGTGATGCGTCACTGTCAGTTACAGGTTGAGGGGAATGGGTGGGGGTGGGGGGGGGTGATAAATTGCACCAGCATAACGAATACATACAGAATTATGTATTTTTTTCGATTTTTTACTAAACTGTGGGCCTTAATTGTATGCATACAATTTCATTTACATTTTCCTGCTTCTGTTTATACCTCTTTTCTTTACAGAAAACACACAAAAAAACATCTTTCTTTTTCTTTTTTAATACTTTAGATCCGTTTCATAGAGTATTAGCCTTTAATATCTACTTTTC
>NC_051408.1:39606381-39606589 GCF_015228065.2 Penaeus monodon | reverse complement strand
ATTCATTCAGCA
Source organism: Penaeus monodon (assembly GCF_015228065.2). Taxonomy (NCBI): domain Eukaryota; kingdom Metazoa; phylum Arthropoda; class Malacostraca; order Decapoda; family Penaeidae; genus Penaeus; species Penaeus monodon. Next base: position 39,606,577 of record NC_051408.1, on the reverse strand, counting down.
GTCAGTACAAACAAAAACTAGAGCCATATTTGACTGACACGCCCATACCTCTCTTCTTTGAAATACCCTTAGTATTTTTTTCGTATTACTTACCATAATACATAGAAATATAACAAGAATCTATACGTACTGAACGTGTTATTATTACTGGAATTTCTCCCGTGGGACGAAAAACAAAAGAAGTAAATAAAAAAAA
>NC_051408.1:39606080-39606293 GCF_015228065.2 Penaeus monodon | reverse complement strand
AAATGCTGAATGTTTATACCCATAGCAACTGATGATCAGTGAAACAACTGAAGGTCATGTTGCAAGGAGGGGGAGAGGAGGAGGGTGCAGCAAACCCCGCCCAAGAATCTTTCAAATGGGTTCTTAGGAATTTGTTGCATCTGTCTTCAAGTCATGAATATTCCCTCGTTTTCATATTTGCAAAATGATGATAAAAAAGTTACCGATGATGGC
>NC_051408.1:39605706-39605885 GCF_015228065.2 Penaeus monodon | reverse complement strand
TTTCAGATAAGTGGATGGTATTGCCTTCCATATTAGTAGCAGTATAATATAAAATAATGTATTTTAAGTGTATTTATTATGCTGTTATGACGCGCTTGTCATCTGAATGTAGCCTATTTACCTATTTACTCTTAATTTGTGATACCTAAGTGAAGCTTATAAATTTTGAATAAGAAACC
>NC_051408.1:39603097-39604518 GCF_015228065.2 Penaeus monodon | reverse complement strand
TGAACGAAATACCGAAATATTATATATAAAGGTCTACCCTTCATTGCATTTCATATTTCTCTTATCCATTCTTTGATTCTTGAAAATGCAAAATCATCATCCAAGCAAAGAAAACCAAGTAAAGGGGAACTAAAGCAGCTTTTTGGGACTAATAATATATTATTTATTTTCTTTTAGTGAAAAAGATTCGTATATCTTATTAAGAGCGGAAATAGACGACTTATTATTATTGTTTTTCAATATCATTTTTCTGGTTATTTCGAATGTGAAAGTTTTCCCAAAATAGCAATCTTCGTTTATTATGTCCTTTCTGATATAAAGTAGAATTTACTCGTTCAAAGGATAAAAGTTCAGTTCTCAGGAAACTGGAATATCCATTCTTTTATGGATAAACTCAGTAGATAGTTGGTAAACAGTTCAAAAACAATTCAAACTGTATTATTTACATTTTCTTCAACTCTTATGATTTTTATATGTGTATTTGTATTATATACAGTAAGGAAATTCTGATGCAACTCCACTTTTTAAGAATCTTTATTAAAGAATTCGTTCAGCATTTTTTTCTTCTTTTTGCAGGCTCGTGAGACCCTTTTCTGCTCAGTAGTATTCATGGGAATCATCGAATACATCGTCGTCAAGGACTCTGATAACAGTGGCTCCGGAATGACCAAAACCGCCCGCTCCTCTGAAACCACCACCTCCAACAGCGCCTCTGAAACCGCTAGCTCCTCCAAAACCGCCGGCTCCTCCGGCACCACCTCCAAAGCCACTTCCTCCGGCACCGCCTCCGAAACCACCAGCTCCCCTGAAACCGCTTCCGAAACCGCTTGCTCCTCCGGCACTACCTCCGAAACCGCCAGCTCCTCCGGCACCGCTTCCAAAACCGCTAGCTCCTCCGGCACCGCCTCCGAAACCGCTAGCTCCTCCGGCACCGCCAGCTCCTCTGAAACCGCCAGCTCCTCCGGCACTGCTTCCGAAACCGCCAGCTCCTCCAGCCCACCTCCGAAACCGCCAGCTCCTCCGGCACCGCCTCCGAAACCGCCAGCTCCTCCGGCACCGCCTCCGAAACCGCCAGCTCCTCCGGCACCGCCAGCTGTAGAAAAGCTGGTCCTGCCTCGGCTAGGATAAGTTCCGGCCCCAACCAGCTGGGCCTTCACCACCGTCGTGCCTCGGCTCCGGCCTCTGCCTCCGCGCCCATAGCCAGCTCCTCCTCCCGCAGTCACGGCGCACAGCAGTGACAGAACCACTGCCGCCTTTAGCTGCAATGAGTGTCGAACTTAGATGTTTGGATACCCCAGTAAAGGAAAAATATTTCGATAAAAAGAATAACGAATTATTTTGCTTCGTTTGAACAAATCTAATATAGATTGGATACATACATACATATGCGGGCGCGGGGGTACTTGTGTGTGTACTTCGAA
>NC_051408.1:39602730-39603005 GCF_015228065.2 Penaeus monodon | reverse complement strand
GTGTGCGCATGCACATACATGTATATATACAAATACTGAATATAGTGAATATTCAGAAATAAATTGGCAGATGAATAAAGAAACATTTAAACATTCTGCTAGATAGCCTAATGAACATTCATATACACACTTGCTCGCTATTACACACATGCTAAACCATCTCCCATACTATTCTTTCATAAGATTCTCTGTCTTCTTACTTTTGATACGATCTAAGTATCTATGGACGTTCAGATACACATTCTTGCGTATGTCATTTGGTTAATAGTTTGATT
>NC_051408.1:39601843-39602707 GCF_015228065.2 Penaeus monodon | reverse complement strand
TACATACACAACTTATATACTCACACTCTCACACTCTCATATGAAAATGTGTAGACGTATGAGAGAGACAGTATGTCTATTTGTGTGATAACACAGATATCAGTGTATTACTCTACATCAGTCTTGAATCAAACCTTAACGTTAGCAGGTCAGTAAATCTCTACATCACCGTACTATTCATTTCCTACATCAAGGTTTCATGAAATACCTGCAGCGGTGTGGTATTAAATTTCTACATTAGTGATTAAATATTTATAACGATATTTTACTATATACCCACAGTGTATTAATAAACATATACAGCAACACGTTACTCTCTCTATCATTATATTACAGAATAATAACAACAATTTGCTTTTTAAAACTATACCTCAGTTTGCTTTTATACATATATCCATCAGTATGTTATGGAAACTCTACTGTGGTGTATTCCTAGGTAATATGATATTAAATCCCCTACATGAGTGCGTTACTTTTATACATTTATTTATACATCAATATGTTATTAAAACTCTCCCTTGGTGTATTCCTATGCCTACATCAGTATATATTAACCCCTCTACATGAGTGCGTTACTATATACATCAATATGCTATTAAAACTCTCCCCCGATGTATTCCTATGTATTATGACGTTAACTCCCCTACATCACTACTTTACCCCATTACCCAATTCCCACAGAATTCACTGCTACACATAATTCTTATTGCCTTACCAGAGGACGTTGAGGCTTCATGGTGCAGGATCTTCTCTTCCTAAGCATGTCCTTGCAGGTGTATTTATACCGGATAAGAACGCCTCCATCAGTGCCCTTTGAGATGCCAAGTGCTTTTTAACTTATTAGGCAACTTGTTTAGTCTATTT
>NC_051408.1:39601641-39601813 GCF_015228065.2 Penaeus monodon | reverse complement strand
GGGGACATAGCCACCGCAGGTAGAATTCCTCAAGCTAAAATTGTCGCAAAAAAGTCAGGTACCTAGGATCACGTCCTTCCCCTTATTGGCTTTGATGGTTTCGATACTTCTATATGGTCTCGTTCTCTGTACTCGCTGACAAAACCTGTATCATTTATTTAGCATATTACTC
>NC_051408.1:39601169-39601487 GCF_015228065.2 Penaeus monodon | reverse complement strand
CTTTTTTATCGCGTGTCTAAAACGGGTTCCAGCAATGGACTATTTACCCCTATGAATATCCGGGGATATACCCTGGGGTTCCAGTCGCCACGCTCAAGGCCACTTCTTCCGCTGGGGCGAGAGCGAAACACCATAAACCAGGAGCTTGTGTAAGTCGCCTCCTTCGATAACGTCCATTTATAGGCCTTCAGGTAATTTTCGATGTATCAAATAGTTACTGAGTAACAACAAAAAATTCTTTCATACTATGGTTGTTCTGATGTAGTTGTTGCTGGTAAAGCAATTATGCAAATCATAGAAGAGATTTGGCTGCGTAGT
>NC_051408.1:39600003-39600239 GCF_015228065.2 Penaeus monodon | reverse complement strand
ATCAATCCAAGTTATATGAAAAGATAAGGGCGTAGCTCAAATTTAATGATCCAAAGATGGACTTAAATTCATGGAACAAGAAAGAATGCAATGCCATTATCCGAATGTTTGAATTATCAATCATACAGACTGGGTCTTTTCATGGCAACACACACAGATATATATATGCAACAGAACCTGCAGCACAAGAATTAAAATGATTATGAGCTCTATCATCTTGCAACTTCAGTTGTGTT
>NC_051408.1:39598289-39598782 GCF_015228065.2 Penaeus monodon | reverse complement strand
TTGTTCAACATTTGCGAATTGGGACATTAAATTCTGGGACCATGGCAGGAAGAGGCCGGGTTCTGGCAGATAGTATGAAAACTAGGAAAGTGGATGTGCTCTATCTGCAGGAAACAAGATGGAAGAGGAACAAGGCGAAATAATTAGTCGAAAGGTACAAACTGATATATAGAGGAGAAAACGGAGAAGGAAGAAATGGAATTGCAATTATTTTATCGCGTGACATGAAAGTTTTAGTGACGGAAGTGAACAGAAAGAGTGACAGAATCGTGTGGATAGGATTAGCCCTTGAAGATTTCTCGATGAATATAGTTAGTGTGTATGCCCACAGCAGGAGGCACAATGAAGAAAAAACAGTTTTGGCGGCACTCGAAGAACTGGAAAAGGTTGGTGAAAGTGAAAAATGCATAATTGGAGGAGATATGAATGGCCATGTTGGTAGCGGCAATGATACCATCAGTTGCATACACGGAGGAAATGCTTTTGGAAATGG
>NC_051408.1:39597857-39598155 GCF_015228065.2 Penaeus monodon | reverse complement strand
AAAACAGCAAAGTAATACCTGAAGATCATGTGACTGAGCAGCACCGCTTGGTTGTCATTGATCTCACCTTTTTCCCACTCAGAGAAGGATAAAATAGTTTAAACTAAAGGAAAATGATTTCCAACTAGAGTTCAAAGACCGAATTCTAAGAGAGCAGAGCTACGATATGGTAGATGTGAACACTTTTTGGAATCACCACAATATGTATGAATAATTAGGCACTAAAGAAGGACAGGCAAAGATATTCAAGTTGGCTAAAAGTGAAAATAAGAGTTCGAAAGATTTAACACACATACGG
>NC_051408.1:39594876-39595083 GCF_015228065.2 Penaeus monodon | reverse complement strand
TGGCTTAACTAATCATAGGTAACAATGGCGAGTCTTTAAAGTGCTCGCCTGTCCAACACAGCCTTGAGAAAGGGAGCAAATGTCATGGCCGAAGATGTTCCCGGTTCTTGAAAAAATAGAACCTTTTTTCGCCAATCACGTGTTGTAGCGTAAGAGCGAAAGATATTTTTAAAGCTAAGACTTGAGACTTCTATACCTACATTTGTG
>NC_051408.1:39594437-39594750 GCF_015228065.2 Penaeus monodon | reverse complement strand
GTATTGTTCACCACTAAAAACAACTGCTTTTATAAGTTCATATGACTTGAAATAGATATGAGATCACACATTCAAAAGAATATCCTTGTGGTGTCTATAGAGATGAAAAGAATCTGAATGGAGATATAGTTCATTGCGACTCGTTCTAGCAATGATGACGTATAAACCGCAATGGTTATGTCGTTCTTTGATCCATCACTGCATGAGAGAGGAACATGCTACATGGAACATATTATTCCACCATGTCATTACTATACGAGTAGGTAGATAGTAATCATAGTCAAAACATCGATCTAAGGAGCGTCCAAACGAG
>NC_051408.1:39592059-39592263 GCF_015228065.2 Penaeus monodon | reverse complement strand
CTATCCCTACTCATGCAAACGCTGTTGCAGGTCTGACTTTCATCCCAGTCGCCTGTAAAAAGCGGCGGCGGCCTCCTGAAGGTGATGCATTTCCTGACGGTGCAGCCGCCAAGGTCACGAGGTCCGCGCTGTGACCTTCGGAGGACCAGTTTGTGGCCTTTTTTTCGGGGCGATGGCGCTCTGTTTTTAAAATTCGCTTTCGTT
>NC_051408.1:39591065-39591331 GCF_015228065.2 Penaeus monodon | reverse complement strand
ATAAGGCAAAAGACATAATAGAAACAACGCATACTGACGTAAACATATTCTTTGCTTTTTTTCTCAACACAAACGGTATAGGAAGCGAGAAACAGACTATAAAGTTTGTATGAAGAAGAAAACAACTACAACACCAACAAGAAAGGAGAGAGGGGAGGTGGGGGGGGGGGTATATAGGCAGCCACACACATGCACACGTTCACGCACATGGAGCAAGTGGCAGAGAAAGGCTGGTATTATAGGGGAAAACAATACGCACATGTATA
>NC_051408.1:39590543-39590933 GCF_015228065.2 Penaeus monodon | reverse complement strand
GTGGGTAGCACCCCCCCCCTCTCTCTAAATCTATCTATCTATCTATCTCTCAGTAGCCAATGAAATTTACACAGATGCACATCACTACTGTACCTGTGACAAGAGTGGATTTTGTAACACTCGTTTCTCACAACCTCACTCAAAAACAATAAAGAAAATAATAACAAGAAATATAGCAAGTTAAGTATGACTGGAATGAATCAAATAATGAAAAGACCTGACAAGAAACGGCAACAGAAGATACAGTAGCCTACCTTCGTCCCAGAGGAAAAAGTGGCAATGAACTGATTGTGGACTGATGGCAAAAAAAAGGCCAGTCCAGTGGGAGCCAGAGTAAAGGACGCTGTTAACCCGGGGAAGAGACTTGTCAATGAAATTCGAATATTCAGA
>NC_051408.1:39590226-39590366 GCF_015228065.2 Penaeus monodon | reverse complement strand
CAAGTTTCTTAAAAATGGAAAACATCTTTATTCTCCATCAAATGCACGTGGTAGTACCTGTGTAATCAGACGTATGACCTTGATTAGAGCGTGTAGAAGGGGTGGGGCAGGAGGTCGGAATGAGGATGAAATTGGGGGTA
>NC_051408.1:39588150-39588385 GCF_015228065.2 Penaeus monodon | reverse complement strand
TTACATGCTACGGTTTCAGGGTGGGCTGGCTGTGCTCAGTACCAAGTGTTTCCCGATCTGCCACTGTGAGACCGAGGCCGTGCGTACACCAGGGATATGTGACTCCGCCCATAGTAATAGGAGGGGGGTGGTAATTATTACGGAACATGGTATAATGCTTTAGAGTGCTGAGGGTGTTATCTAATTCTGTGTTGGTTGCTGGGTGTTTTGGTATGGGATTGTATCAAGAGTCTTC
>NC_051408.1:39587221-39587906 GCF_015228065.2 Penaeus monodon | reverse complement strand
TATTTAGATACATATTAGAATAAGAATTGACCATAGAATACAATCATGATAAGTAAACTCCCTCAATGAGTATGTTCGAAATTTCACGTGAAAGTATTATATAAAATCCCATAAAGAATTGGTGCAGGTGTGTATAAGTATAATATTTTTCAGGTCTAGTTTCACGTTATTCTAGAGCGTGCTAGTGAAGAAGAGTTCGGATCTCGTTCAGTGTATCGTAGCGAATGTAGATTAAGGTACTGACTAAAATTAATAATGTTGTCATACTACTACAAACTATGTAATCGTGTATGTACAGTCTATATATTTATGAATCTAAATGACGTAAACCAAATGTATCCGTAAGGGTATCTCGCAATTAAGGGTATTTCATAATTAAGGATACCCCGTAATGAATTAAAAATCGGTATTTCATACAACTAACCGTGTGACAAGATCACCGCATAACTTCCAGGAAGAGAACCACAGAAACGAACGTATTTCCATACTTTTTTTACCTCGTCCCCTAAAACCGGTTCAATTATATGGTTCAACTTTCTCTTCAGCGTGAGGTCTACGGGCTGATCCAGGCCATAAGGACGATGCTCAGAGTGATGACACCGTCCAGGGTTTTTTTTCCTGTTTTCTTTGGAGTTTCTTGTCGGTAAAGAATCCACGTTCTCATCCCTCGTAATTTTTTTCGTGA
>NC_051408.1:39581225-39581618 GCF_015228065.2 Penaeus monodon | reverse complement strand
TGAATTAGGAAAATGTTCAAAGAAATCGTAAATTTCGTAATCTAAAAGTCTACGACTCACAATATACATCTCATTTTCTATCGCAACCAATGTTGAACGAAAATAATTTAGAGTAATTTAGAATACCCTAGACGAAGAATTAAGAAAAACAAAAACAAATTGAAGACAATGAGAATAACACCATCTCTATCCTTTTATGATGCAATGAGGACGTCGCAACTAGTCAACACAATTCATAAATGTAGAAAGTCATAGTCCTCTCGACGTTCTTTGAATCCGAGTACTGAAGAATGAATTTTGAATATGACCAGTTTACTTACGGAATGGGAACAGCATAGAGAGTTTCTGAATGAAGTGTGTGTGTTAGTGAATGAAGACAAACTGACAATCTGG
>NC_051408.1:39580061-39580784 GCF_015228065.2 Penaeus monodon | reverse complement strand
ATAAACATACAGAACTCCCAACACCATGTATATTGATTTTCCTTTAGTGCATGTATTTATATTGAAATAAGTATCTGTTTTAGATATTGATTTTGAACAAAATATTAATTTATGACTTTCCCACGTAATATGGTGTCACATTTTAGAATTTCTGGCAGTAGTAAATATAGCGAGTTGCGAAGAAGAATAAAAAAAACACACAGATAAAATTTATGTATTATATTTTGCGACCATTTTACATCTCGGTTGCCTGGACGCTGATCAGTGGTAACCGAAGGAACGGGTTCGTGCTTGCTGATGTCCGTAGTTGTTCACAGCGCCGAAGTTGCCAGAGGAACCGAAGCCGAAGCCAGGCTGACCGGGGCCAAAGTTGGAGTGTCTGAATTTGCCGAGGCTATTGACGGCTTGGCCAGCTCCGAAGCCAAAATTAGCGCCCGATGCAAAGTTGGCGCCCGATGCAAAGTTGGGGTGACCATGTCCAAAGCCAAAGTTGGCACCGCCAGCGGATCCAGAACGGAAGCTGGCACCACCAACAGGAACAGTGGCAAAGTTCGCCCCACCAGCATGGCCAAAGCCAAAGTTGGCACTGCCGCCTACTCCAGAGCCAAAGCTGGAAGCCCCAACAAAGCCGGTGTTTCCAACTAACCCATGGCTAAAGCTAGTCCTTCCAGCCGGGCCAGAGCCGAAGCCAGGGCCAAAGCCGGCGCTACCGGGTTGGCCATG
>NC_051408.1:39578896-39580030 GCF_015228065.2 Penaeus monodon | reverse complement strand
TTCCTTCCAGAGGACCCGGATCTGAAGGAGATAGGGCGGGTGGACTCGGTGGCCTGGGCTACGAGGACAGCGGGGACCACGCTGCTGACGCTGACGCCGCCGCTGCGCCCCACGACCCTTCTGCCTGCGCCGCCTCCTGCTGTCACTACACACACCAGGGCCATCACGGCAGCCGCTTGGAGCTGTTGGAAATAAGCATTTTAGTCCATCGAAGAAGAAAACGATCGGGAAATACGAAAAAAATCAATAAATTAAAGCTAACTAAAACCATCGCAATCCCACAATGATAATGGAGATAATGTAATCAATACCATCATTATTGCTCTCATATCCTTTACCTGCAAACTGCTTAAGGCAATAGACAGTATTATCATTATCATCACTACCATCGTTTTTTATCTATAAATAGATCTTTTAAACGAATAAACACATATTTGAATATCGAATACAAACAAACAAAGAGACCTTTACATCTCAAAGAATTAAGGCACATGAGGCAAGGTACATGACGCACACATAGAATTAAAGAGAAGGACTCATTAAACAATAAGAATAATGTGAAAAATATACGTGGACTCATCAAACAACAAGCACAATATGAAAATATACGTGGACTCATCAAACAACAAGCACAATATGAAAATATACGTGAACTCATCAAACAACAAGCACAATATGAAAATATACGTGAATTGACGCAGCACAATGTAAACAGCTTGAACGATAGGCTTCCTTACGTATTGGCGATGAGGACCCATGTCTGAGGTTGTTTGCAATCCGAGATGTCGGGAAAGTACAGCACAACTTGACTTTGCCCCCATATATATAGTGCATCGCTTATCACACAGCCTTGGAAATGCCTTAAGGAGGTTTCGAATATAGGGAACAAACCGCGGCCTTGCTTTTACTTAGCAACTAGTTTTTCTAAGCAGGTAACAACAGGAGGGTCAAAATATGATTTGCAATAATTCTACCGGCCATTGCTTTAAGCCAATTCAAAGGGAAAATCTGTATAATAATCCCCGGACAATCATATACCACATTAGCGAGGTTCGTAACTAGTAAAATTATCTGCGGATTTATACTCACAAGCACAAAAAATCAACTCAGGTAGGAGAGAAAGGAGAATGTCAG
>NC_051408.1:39577272-39577352 GCF_015228065.2 Penaeus monodon | reverse complement strand
CTGGTTGCTTTGATCAGCCTCCGAACAGCATCTTCCGGGTCCGTCTGTTTTTGCTCGATGTTCCAATTCAAAGCAGGCTT
>NC_051408.1:39575876-39575964 GCF_015228065.2 Penaeus monodon | reverse complement strand
TGTATATTTAAACATAAAAACGAACAAGACATTAATTACATGAAAGTAAAAGGGATAATATGTACATGGGTGCAATGCATTTAAATAT
>NC_051408.1:39575212-39575476 GCF_015228065.2 Penaeus monodon | reverse complement strand
TTGTAGTGACCCCAGACCATCCCAGCCCGGAAATACCAGAGTTTCCCCTCGAGTTCTGACCGTGAAGACAAATGTTACCTTTTGTATTTTATTAATATATGTTTTCTTTGTTTTATTATATATATTTTTTTGGCTTTTATGAACCTCGTAATATTTCAAAACGAAAATATAAAACCATTTTAGTCTTGGCCAAAGTAACTTGCGTAAACATTTATTATTTTTTATTCTGGGTTTTTAATCTTTCCTTTCAAAGGGGTGAAGGGG
>NC_051408.1:39574747-39574862 GCF_015228065.2 Penaeus monodon | reverse complement strand
TTTTCACGGTTTTATTTCAAATTTTTTGTACTTTTTCAAGTATTTTTTTCCCCCTGAGTTGGTATTTTAATGTTCGTTTCCTGAAGTGGTTTTAAGTGTATTACTTTAAAGTGTT
>NC_051408.1:39572400-39572515 GCF_015228065.2 Penaeus monodon | reverse complement strand
TTCTACATGATACAGTCAGTAAACAAAAGCATAAAAACAACTAATTGATGCCTGATGAAACACTTAACTAAAAGCCAACTCAAAGCCAAAGGAATTAATAGTAACGAGGAAAATA
>NC_051408.1:39567860-39568678 GCF_015228065.2 Penaeus monodon | reverse complement strand
TGCTATAGAAGTTTGCAAATTATGTGGCATTTTAGTACAGTTTTTTTTTTTTTTGAATCATGAATAGATAATCCTGGATGTAAGATAAATAGATGGATAGGTGAATAGAAAGAAAAGGTAGAATATGTGGAAAATATGTATCAAGCTATGTATAACTTTTCTCCATAATAATCAGGTCACATATCACGAACTTATAGTTACAACTGTTCAAAGCAAACATGATGTTGATAGAGGTTCAATATGAAAGGCTATTTCTCTAGGTCATTTATTTTACCTGAACTAATAACCGTAGCCTCTTTTGGGTGGCAGATCCAGTCCGGAAAACTAGACGACTTGTGCTTGCAATGGAAGCACTGTGTAAATGACCGGCCAAGCCAGCAGTATCAGCTCGGCCAGAGCCGAAGTTAGAGCTACCGACTTGGCCAATGCCAAAACTGGCACTGTCAACAGGGCCAGGACCAAAGCTGGCATCACCTGGTTGGAAGGAACCAAAACTATCAGCAGCGCCAGGGCCAAAGTTAGAACTATCAAGAGCGCCATGGCCAAAGCTGGCACCACCAGCTTGAACAGGGCCAAAGCTGGCACCACCAGCTTGAACAGGACCAAAGCTGGCACCACCAGCTTGAGCAAGACCAAAGCTGGCACTCTCAACTGGGCCGGGTCCGAAGCTGGCTCCACCAGTCTGGACAGGGCCAAAGCTGGCACTATCAACTGGGCCAGGACCAAAGCTACCAGTGCCACCTGGGCCAAAACTGGCACCACCAGCTTGAACAGGGCCAAAGCTGGCACCACTAGCTTGAACAGGGCCAAAGTTGGCA
>NC_051408.1:39565463-39565599 GCF_015228065.2 Penaeus monodon | reverse complement strand
AAGTTGTTTCGTGCGTAAATGGTGTCAGTATTATTACGGTGCGTTAGTAATAAAAAATGTTTAACTTCTAATGCGTATGTGTATACCTATCTGTGTTGCTATAGAAGTTTGCAAATTATGTGGCATTTTAGTACAG
>NC_051408.1:39564109-39565446 GCF_015228065.2 Penaeus monodon | reverse complement strand
GAATCATGAATAGATAATCCTGGATGTAAGATAAATATATGGATATGTGAATAGAAAGAAAAGGTAGAATATGTGGAAAATATGTATCAAGCTATGTATAACTTTTCTCCATAATAATCAGGTCACATATCACGAACTTATAGTTACAACTGTTCAAAGCAAACATGATGTTGATAGAGGTTCAGTATAAAAGGCTATTTCTCTAGGTCATTTATTTTACCTGAACTAATAACCGTAGCCTCTTTTGGGTTGAGCAGATCCAGTCCTAGAAGAAACTAGACCGACATTGTTGCTTGCAATGGAAGAGCCAGCTGTGGTAAATGAACCCGGGCCAAAGCCAGCAGTATCAGCTCGGCCAGAGCCGAAGTTAGAGCTACCGACTTGGCCAGTGCCAAAACTGGCACTGTCAACAGGGCCAGGACCAAAGCTGGCATCACCTGGTTGGAAGGAACCAAAACTATCAGCAGCGCCAGGGCCAAAGTTAGAACTATCAAGAGCGCCATGGCCAAAGCTGGCACCACCAGCTTGAACAGTGCCAAAGCTGGCACCACCAGCTTGAACAGGACCAAAGCTGGCACCACCAGCTTGAGCAAGACCAAAGCTGGCACTCTCAACTGGGCCGGGCCGAAGCTGGCTCCACCAGTCTGGACAGGGCCAAAGCTGGCACTATCAACTGGGCCAGGACCAAAGCTACCAGTGTCAACTGGGCCAAAACTGGCACCACCAGCTTGAACGGGGCCAAAATTACCAGCGTCAACTGGGCCAGGACCAAAGCTAGCATCACCAGCCTGTACGGAACCAAAGCTGGCACGTTCAGCTTGAACAGGGCCAAAGCTGGCGCCGCCAGTTTGAACAGGTCCAAAGTTGGCACTATCAACTGGGCCAAGGCCAAAGCTAGCAGTGTTAACTGGGCCAGGGCCAAAGTCGTCCCTTCCAGCAGGTCCGGGGCCAAAGGGGCCGGGTGCTGGACCGGCGCTGTAGGCGGTGGCTTGGCCATGGCCTCCGCCGTGGCCACCTTTGATTGCGCTGTTGGGGAGAATTCCTTTGCCGACGAGCACGGCGCGGACCACGCTGCCGCCTCCGCTGCTGCGGCCTCCGTGCGCTCCGTGGCCGTGCGCTCCGTGGCCGTGCGCTCCGTGCCCGTGCCCTCCGTGCGCCCCGTGCCCGCTGCCAAGACCGACTCCGAAGCCCCCGGAGGAGCCGTCGATCTTTCGGCCTCCGCGCGCACCATAGCCGCCGCCCCCACGACCCCCAAACCCTGCCCCCGGCGCCTTTTTGTACCGGGTGAGAACTTGAACTTTTCCCTTTGGGGGTAGATTTTCCCGAAAATACTATTT
>NC_051408.1:39563122-39563577 GCF_015228065.2 Penaeus monodon | reverse complement strand
GAAATCGTGAATTCCGTGAAAGGTCTCGGGTCATCGTCTTACGTGGCGGCGAAGGGGATTCATCCTGGGAGGCTGCCTGGCACTGCTAAGCTGAAGGACCTCCGAAAGGCGAAGGATGTGTAGCACAGCTCGGCCCGATCCTTATATACCAAGATGGCGTGACACACAACCTTGGGGAAGCTTAGTATGTGTTTAGTATACGTCCTTCGTCTGTAGTTACTATTTTTTTTTTTCAAACGAGGTACATGAGTTGAAATCATGATCGTTTGCTTTTTCATTGTATTTTTTTCATAGTACGTAAAAAAAAATATAAATGCGTGTCAACCAAAAATTTTTCTATTTTTTACAAGAATATTAAAGAAAGGCTACGGGATCACAATCAAAAAGGAATATTAGGTAAAAACTTATAAAATTGGGGCCCTATTTAAAAAGGGTTCCGTAATTTTATTTAATGT
>NC_051408.1:39562568-39562934 GCF_015228065.2 Penaeus monodon | reverse complement strand
TATTCTACGAAGAGAGGAGGATTGTTATCTTATTTTCAAGTTCGTTATGTGCAAATTTACACAAAAAAAAAGAAAAAAAGGAGGGAGTCGCAATGGGTAAGGCCTTTAAGCTCACTTGGAAACAATTTTATCCGTCACTTATGAGAAAATTTAATTAAATGAATAACTTGATAGTTTCAAACCCTGTCCTAATTTTCGATATGTGGATGCCCAATAATCGTTATCAACCCAAAAGGGAAAACTTTTAAATATTTTCTAAATCTTAATTTTAGATATCCAAATATAGAATTTGAAAAGAAATCAAGGTTACTAATTTTGTGCAAATTCATTTTAATAATTCTACTTTTTTACTTATATTTACCACAA
>NC_051408.1:39562151-39562490 GCF_015228065.2 Penaeus monodon | reverse complement strand
TTGCGTCCCCTTAAAGGTCTAAACATAAAGAAACACAAGAATTACTTAATATTTGATAATTAGTAGAATGTATCATTAACATTATTATAAACAATGACTGCTTATAGATTTAACTGACAGTAACATTAAGAAAATCTGCAAGTAAAAAAAAAAAATCCCCAAATTGTACGTAATGATATGATTCACACAAAATTGTCTTATCTCGGATTCAATAATCTTGAAAGAAACTTGACTAGGATTGTTTATAATATTTACAGGACTGTGAAATTAAGATTTGAAGACGAAATTCCAAAATCCTTATGCTTTGCTATCACATCTAAATTATCTTGTGAGAGCTGT
>NC_051408.1:39561884-39562114 GCF_015228065.2 Penaeus monodon | reverse complement strand
CTCATCGTAATTTGTTAAAGCGTATAGATGAACAAAGGTTTAAAGGTAACATACCCTACAAAATCTTCAATCAAAAGTATCAGTTTACAGATTCTTAATTACTCTCACTATGGTTATGATTAGAATATGAAAAAGAATATTTCGATTTGTAAATAAAAAACCTAATATTCATTAGTGTCTGCCCTCTACAGACATTGAAAATTTAGATTAACTTCCCCGTAATGTATTTT
>NC_051408.1:39561420-39561722 GCF_015228065.2 Penaeus monodon | reverse complement strand
TACAGGGTTTACCCTTTTATACATGTAAATTATGATATTTTAGGACCTGTGTGTGTCTACATAAGTCCATTTTTACTCACTGCCATTTGGTGCATTAAGGTTATCAAGTAATATAAATTTCACTTTTGGTTACTCTAGATTTATTATTCTTATTTGAACGCCACAATATTCTTAGAATTCATAACATGCAATGAAATATTCTTTGTCAATGTTTCCACTAGATTATAAAGTTATTGAATTATTGGAAGACGAGATGATCCTTATTTATTTTTTTATTATTTTAATTATTTTTCTCTTTCTGC
>NC_051408.1:39560715-39560786 GCF_015228065.2 Penaeus monodon | reverse complement strand
GTTTTGGTGTGGTGCAATTTATATATGTATATATGTAAGTGCGAACAAGCCTTGGTATATAGTGTGATAGA
>NC_051408.1:39560276-39560503 GCF_015228065.2 Penaeus monodon | reverse complement strand
CACGCAGTAGGAATGTTTCATTCCAGAAAATGACATATTTCCATTACTAGTACTGTGCATCTTATCACCTTTAGTATATGATAAAATATAGAGTATCAGTATGCTTCATTTTCTTATTTGGAAAAAGAGGTTATCGTTAAAGTATTCTTTTGTTGTATAGCATTTTGTTTTCTATTAAACTTTTTTTCAAGTAAAGATTATTATAAAAGTCGTTCTTTTCATTAGAA
>NC_051408.1:39558864-39560146 GCF_015228065.2 Penaeus monodon | reverse complement strand
AAATAAAATCAAAGGATTGACTGAGAGGTAAACAGGGAGAAAGATGGAAATTATATGCAGTAAATATGTGTCAGCCTTTCATAAAACTCATCTTAATAATGCAATCCCATATCACCTATCTGAGGTAACAATTGGCCCCAGCACGCTTCATCGAGGGGAAAGATAAAAGGGTTAAAGTTGGGTTCATTTACTGGTGATCTTACAGTCGGATGAAAGATTCCCAACTAATGACCGTAGCCTCTTTTGGGTTGAGCAGATCCAGTCCTGGAAGAAACTAGACCGACATTGTTGCTTGCAACGGAAGAGCCAGCTGTGGCAGCTGAACCCGGGGCCAAAGCCAGCAGTATCAGCTCGGCCAGAGCCGAAGTTAGAGGTACCGATTGGGCCAGGGCCAAAGCTAGCGCTGCCAGCTTGAATTGGGCCAAAGCCGGCACCACCAGCTTGGACAGGGCCCAAAGCTGGCACTGTCAACTGGCCCGGCCAAAATGGACCCAAACCCCTTGAACAGGGCCAAAGCCGGCACCACCAGCTTCAACAGGGCCAAAGCCGGCACTACCAGCTTGGGTAGGGCCAAAGCTACCAGTGTCAAAGGGCCAGGGGCCCAAAATACCTGCCAATGGGGGCCCGACAAAGCTACCTGTCACTGGCCGGGGCCAAAAAACCCTGTCAACTGGGCCAAAACTGGCGCCACCAGCTTGAACGGGGCCAAAGCTGGCACCACCAGCTTGAACAGGGCCAAAACTAATAGCATCAACTGGGCCAGGACCAAAGCTGGCACCAGCAGCTTGTACGGAACCAAAGTTGGCACTATCAACTGGGCCAAGGCCAAAGCTAGCGGTGTCAACTGGGCCAGGGCCAAAGTCGTCCCTTCCAGCAGGTCCGGGGCCAAAGGGGCCGGGTGCTGGACCGGCGCTGTAGGCGGTGGCTTGGCCATGGCCTCCGCCGTGGCCACCTTTGATTGCGCTGTTGGGGAGAATTCCTTTGCCGACGAGCACGGCGCGGACCACGCTGCCGCCTCCGCTGCTGCGGCCTCCGTGCGCTCCGTGGCCGTGCGCTCCGTGGCCGTGCCCTCCGTGCGCTCCGTGCCCGTGCCCTCCGTGCGCCCCGTGCCCGCTGCCAAGACCGACTCCCAAGCCCCCGGAGGAGCCGTCGATCTTTCGGCCTCCGCGCGCACCATAGCCGCCGCCGCCAGCGACCACCAGACACGCCATCGCCAGCACGGCAGCCGCTTGTACCTGGTGAGAACATTGAACTGTTCAGCTTGGGGGGAGATTCACATTTG
>NC_051408.1:39558224-39558723 GCF_015228065.2 Penaeus monodon | reverse complement strand
TTACATACATGTTTTTTCTTCATTTTAAATTTCTTCCTGTAAAAAGGAAAACCGAGCCCCTCTCGTAAAGGGAAAATATTCCCCATTGGGGACCCTAGTCATCGTCTTTTCTGGGGCGAAGGGGGTTCTCTTGGGGGGCTGCCTGGCAGCTAAGCGAAAAATCCCCCAAGGCGAAGGGAAAGAAGCCGCCCCGGGGGAATCCCCGCTTTTTCAATGATGTTACACGCGGCCTTGGGGAGGCCTATGCCGCAGTTAGTACGCGCCCTTGGATTGTAGTTGCTGGTTTTTCAACGCAGGCAAATTCTGTAAAATGTGCTCTGTAATGGTTGCTAATACACATTTTTTCCCCCCATTAACAAAAAGGATTATCCTGGGTATCATAGTGATGCTTACATAGTTTACGTGTCTGTACCATAAAGTAATTGCATGCTCCACTCATGAATAATTTCAGATTTTATAAACTATTACCCCTTTATTTTGATTAGACTGCTGGGACTAC
>NC_051408.1:39557250-39557431 GCF_015228065.2 Penaeus monodon | reverse complement strand
GTAAGGAAAGCAAACTACTTTTTTTTCTTTTTTTGTGCGCTGGTGGAATTTCCCTAATCAGTTCTACAAGTCATGCTTCACCCCCCCCCCCAAGACCACAAACGCCTTTTTTTTGCGGATATGGTATGGCCAAGAAAATAGATTATTTATTCTTTAGCATTGCTTCGTTGCATTAAATTGC
>NC_051408.1:39553511-39553711 GCF_015228065.2 Penaeus monodon | reverse complement strand
CGATAGGGCTATCAAGAGGAAGGACACCAAGGCTTTTGTAAAACACAAGCCTTCAGAATTTCTCAAAAGGTAACTAGATTTACCTGTTACAAATGTGCAAGTCATACTTGCAATCTCCTTGTTTTTCATTGATTCAAATGTATTACTGCAAGATTGTAAACAATGACGAAAAATACTCTTTACATTTTTTCTATGTGTCT
>NC_051408.1:39550353-39551126 GCF_015228065.2 Penaeus monodon | reverse complement strand
TGATGTCGATAATATGGAAGATGGTTTAAATAATGGAAAGATGATTCAAAGAATCGAAATTGGTTTAGAAGGAAGGCCATTTAATTGCATTTGATATGGACCGTGGCGTCGATAAAGTCTACGGTCTTGATCTCCACATTTCAAAACTGTCAGAACGAACATGACAATTTATTTTACACTTTTTAATAAAGACATCAATATGACTAGAAATTAAATAAGAAATGTTTATTGGGATCCAGATAAAACATTTTTATTAGGAATTTAAGTTGGAGGGTATGTAAACACTACCCTTGGGAATTAATTTCTTTTTAAACTAAAAAAGATTTTTCTGGTAATACTAGTAAAGGGTAATTTGTAGGATCGTTATTATTCATGTTTATTTTTTTCATCTGCATTCATAAGCATTTACATAGGAGATATAGGACTATTATGTTGCCTGTTCGAGAGACATTTAGAATTACAATACTAATAATAGGTTTCCGAATTAATTAATTGTGGAAATGACATTCCACTAAAAAATATTCATAATCACACACTATAATTCCATTCAAAACCGACTTATAGTGCCTTCAGAAGATATCTGCAACTGCAAAAAAATCTAAAACCAAAAATAGTTTTGTCTCCCCGAACTTGCCATTTTCTCTCATACAGGAAATATGTTTTTTTTTAGTATTGTTCCTTGCCTCAGACAAAGTATACGATACGATACGATACTGTTTATAAAGTTTAAATCTAATGCAAAAAGGTTCGGTTATTAGTATCCCTAAATAAGG
>NC_051408.1:39549516-39549879 GCF_015228065.2 Penaeus monodon | reverse complement strand
ACAAAATGTCACAAGGAACATTGCATAAGCACGCCTCCTTCTTCAGCTGTAAGAATGCACGTCCCTCCACACGAGCCCCAGTGCAAGTGCCCTTGTTACCACAGCATCTCTAGTATTCGATTCTCTATTTAAACCATGACCTTTACATCCCGGCCCTTGACCTCTGCGAGAGCAGTCTAGAATAGGGTCATATAAGGCCAAATGTTCTCCATATGAACATCAGAACATTTGCAGACATCTCGTGCTGTGGATGACAATTTTCTTGTTAGGATGATATTGGGATTGATGGTGTCCCAGAGAGTCTTGATATAACAAACCTGAATGCATCATTCGTCTAGATACACATGATAAAGAGAAAGCGAA
>NC_051408.1:39548939-39549378 GCF_015228065.2 Penaeus monodon | reverse complement strand
TGCGTATCAAAAGAAACAGTGACCTGACTATAAATCCTATATCGTTATGGCTGAACATTTTTTTCATATATAGTTGCGTGTCCGTGTGTAGGAATGTGCAAGCATGTAAGGAAAAACAGACAAATTAATACACATGCATTCCTATGAGAGATCATTGTACCCCTTTGTGTTTAAAAGCAAATATATCTTATAGGCTTAACAGGATCGGGTTATTTGCAAGCAGACTGACTGTTGGTGAAAATTCTCCACAAAAAGTGCCGGCACTAGGGATGAAGGTTAAAGACCACAAGGCTTCAGAGTGCATATGCATCGTGGCATTTCTGATCAAAGGTGGAACCTCTTCCTACTCTAAATGCATGTGAAGTTTACAGACGGTGACATCTTTGTAAAGTAATTTTTTATTTAGTACCTGAACTAAACTGCCGTGTTTGCTCATCTT
>NC_051408.1:39547484-39547805 GCF_015228065.2 Penaeus monodon | reverse complement strand
CGCTATTTGCATAACTAATGGGTGATATTATGGACAGTGGCAACCCTCAAGGCCTAGAGGAAATGTGGGCCAGTATAAATACCCGACAGTAGGCGACCGGGCACACTATTTGGTCACTGGGTCGTCTCCTCTGCAAAGAACTCTCTCGAAATGATTCCTCTGAATCCTTTGGTAAAATATGGAAATTGTTGTTGTTTTTTTCTGTGATTCTAGTCGTTTTTGTGATCGTTAATATTAATGAAAGTATGGATTTTCTTTTTAAGATATGATCTTATTATCAAAGTCATTGCTATTTTTCTTTCTGTAATTATTCTTATACAG
>NC_051408.1:39546201-39547428 GCF_015228065.2 Penaeus monodon | reverse complement strand
GATCAGCTTTTTTATTCATTTGTGAAATGATAAAGTCTTCATCAATAGACAAAACCCTCAATCTAGGTTTTACTAACAGAAGATGGATCTAGTTTATTGTCTTGATGTTCCTTTCTCTCTCGTATTTTTACCGTTTGATCTATATTACTGTTTCTGTGTTCATGTTCACATTTGTCAACCCTTTTATTCTGATAAACTCCTCCCACCAATCTCCACAGGTCAAAGTGCTTGCCGTGGTGGCCATAGCAAGCGTAGCATCAGCTGGGAGCAGCGGGTACAGTACCGGCGGGCCACGCGGAGGCGGCAGGTCAGGGTCGGGTTACAGAGGCACTCCAAGGGGCGGAGGCAGCGTGGTCGAGGCGAAACTCGTGGGGTTCGGAATCCTCCCGAACAGCTTCATCGACCCAGTCCTTGCCAGTTCCTTCGACAGATCCGATTCCGATGAAGGGAATGCTGGCTACAACTATGGAGGTGTTGGCGGGGTTTCTGCGGGTAATGCTGGTTTCGACGGCGGTTTTTCTGCGGGTAATGCTGGTTTCGACGGCGGTTTTTCTGCGGGTAATGCTGGTTTCGACGGCGGTTTTTCTGCGGGTAATGCTGGTTTCGACGGCGGGTTTTTCTGCGGGTAATGCTGGTTTCGACGGCGGTTTTTCTGCGGGTAATACCGGTTTCGACGCTGGCCTTGGAAACACAGGCTTCGATGCTGGTTTCGCCGGAGGTGCGCCCTTCGACTCAGGGAACGTTGGAGGCCAAGGGTCCGTTGGCGGCGTTGGAGGAGGCGCTTCATTCAACAACCCAAACACCGGAGGCTTTGGCTTTGACGCCGGTACCGCAGGAGGATTTGGCTTCAACACTGGCTTTGGCGACGGTTTAAGTTTCGAGGTTGATCTTGATGACGTTATTCATCCCGATGATGTCAGCTTTGACATTGGACTCACTGATGATGTCAGTTTTAACGCAGGCATTCCCGATGACGTCAGCTTTAACGTTGGGCCCATTGATGATGTCAGCTTTCATGCAGGTATTCCTGACGATGTAAGTTTTAACGTTGGGCCTGTTGATGACGTCAGCTTTGATACAGGTTCCGTTGGCGGGGTAGGCTTCGATACTTTTATTGATGACAGCCCGCTCTTCGACACTAGCTTTGATGTCGATTACTTTGCATAGACGACACGGAGAGATTACTTTACGTGAATCGCAAGAAGATACCAAATATGCAAGAATGTA
>NC_051408.1:39545937-39546150 GCF_015228065.2 Penaeus monodon | reverse complement strand
ATTTAGATACTTATTTGTTTCTAAAAATCCTTATTAAATTCATGATGCCCTATTTGTAAATAGAGAATATCGATAGTAGGAAATGATCGTTTACACAACGGGCTATGAATTCATAAAACTTCATACCTTTTCCAACGTTGAGATTTTATTAAAAAAAAAAAAAGTTCACACATGTCTTACATAAGAACATATTACGTGTCTAAAAATAAAAGC
>NC_051408.1:39545299-39545791 GCF_015228065.2 Penaeus monodon | reverse complement strand
GATAAGGTGATGTCCAAAATCAGATAACCCCGAAGAATTTGTGGCTTAATACTGACAAGTTCAGTGTTATTCCTACTAAAATAGTTGTACTGCCGTCTTCACTTACACAAGAAGAAGCTTATTCTTATTACAGCATCATTATAATTATTTTTTTCTTTTTGCATCATTACGATTTTCAAAAAGCTTTTTTTATTTTGTATTACATTATTTTAAAAGTTTACTTATATTATTGTTATTTATTATGTTATTATTGTTATCATTGTTTTTTAAAAGAAGAATCTTATTTTTATCACCGTATAATTTATCCTTTGAAAAAACTTTTTTCTGTTACGAAAAATGCGGTTACGTCTGCCTGCGATGTAATAAAAACTGAATCCTACATACTAGTAACCTTAAGGCATCCAATGAAAAGAACATTTGAACTGTAATTGTCATGCAATTAGCATGAGGTAATTAGCATTGTGGTGTGAATTTTAATCGAAAAGGTTTACT
>NC_051408.1:39541331-39541677 GCF_015228065.2 Penaeus monodon | reverse complement strand
TTATGTTTTTCTAAGTGAATACCTTCACGTTTAACTGAATAAAAAAAAAAAAAAAGCTCAAATACCAACAGGTAACTTTAGCATTAAGCTCCGTATCTCGATCACACAAAGAGCTGTCCAGTATAAAAGCCAGACCCTGGTACGATTGCTGCACATTACTGCTCACTTAAGCCTCCTTAGTCATGCCTGAGAACGACCTCTTCTTAGTGATATATGAGAATGCAATTGTGTTTCCTTTATTAATTTGGTGGAGATGGTTACGTAATGTTAGATGGGGATAGTCAATTACTTGTTAGTGGATGCATTCAGAAAAGCATGAAATTTTGGGTATTACTATGTAATCATT
>NC_051408.1:39540311-39541072 GCF_015228065.2 Penaeus monodon | reverse complement strand
CAGTCTGGTAATTATACTGTTGTCATTAGAATAACTTCTTTCTTTGGATTTCGATTCACTTCTTGCAGTTAAAAGCCTTCTGCGTGGTGGCCGCGGCGCAGGCGGTGTCCTCCGGGTCCAGCGGGTATGGCTCGGCAGGCGGAAGCGGGCCTGGGGGCGAACACTCCGCCGGAGGCCTTGGGGAAGCTCACGGCTTTGCTGGCAGGGGCCATGCAGGAGGAGGCCATTTGGCAGGGGGGCCATGCAGGAGGAGGCCATTTGGCAGGCGGCCATGCAGGAGGAGGCCATTTGGCGGGCGGCCATGCAGGAGGAGGCCATTTGGGAGATGGCCATGCAGGAGGAGGCCACGTGGGGGAGGCAGTGTGATTCCTGCAGTCCTTGGGGGGCAGGGGCATCCTCCCGAACAGCCTCATTAACCTTGCTGTCGGCAGCGGATACAGCGCTTGACTTCGTCGCAGGTGCCGACCACGACGCCTTGGGGGCACCGACTACGACGCAGATTTCGGGGTTCGTGGGCTTCGACGGCGCGGCCACTGCCTATGAACGCCAAAGGCCCCGGCCCGCCGGCGACCCGCAGGGAATCGGTATTGCTGAAGGTGTGAGCTTCGACGCTGGCCTCGATGGAGCGGCGGCCTTCGAAGACGGCCAGGGAGGAGGCTTCGGGGCTGCGGGGTTCACCAACGGAGGCCAGATCAGTGGGTCGTATGGAGTGTAAGGAATGCCAAATAAAATACAGAGACCAACTTTTTACCATCACCCTT
>NC_051408.1:39537698-39537763 GCF_015228065.2 Penaeus monodon | reverse complement strand
AATTGAAATGTACTTTTCCTTTGCAATATTCTAAGTTTATATCGTTTTTTTTTTCAAGAGTTTAG
>NC_051408.1:39536962-39537258 GCF_015228065.2 Penaeus monodon | reverse complement strand
CACTTGGAGGTGATATGTCTGTCAAGGAATTGATTAAGTTACTATACTTTAATAGTTATCATAAAACGTTAGTTTTTACTGAGATTATACAAATGCAGTGAAACAACATAAACTGTCCTTACAATGATACATTTATAAATACAATATTTATATACATTTGCCAAAATAAACACCTTCACTATTATCTATTGTAGTCACTATTATCATGACTGAAGTGGCTTCCGCTGATGCTACTGTCATAGGCACTGTTGCCTCCAGGCCTGCTGTCACTGTACCTAACGACAAATCTGTGGTTC
>NC_051408.1:39536302-39536890 GCF_015228065.2 Penaeus monodon | reverse complement strand
GTACTGTCGCCGAGGTCAGTTATGCTGTTGCGGCTGTGGTGGGCGCTGTTACTCCCCCCGCTGCCGTGGCCGCCGGAAATGCTATGGCTTTCATCAGTCGCGTGGCCGTCAATGCTACTGTGGCCCCCGATGTGTCTTTGGCTTCCAACCGTCGTGAAACGACCATCATTATTGCTGTCGTGGTTGTCCCCCGCGCCAGTACCGCTGTGGCCTCTAGCGCTCCCGTGGCCTCCACCAGTGCTGTGAGATCCTCCGCTGCTCAGAACGCCTCCACTGCCTCCGTCGACATATTTCCCGGCACCTCCCGCGACGCTGCCCTCATGAGCACCTCCGCTGTGGCCACTCTCTCTGCTGGGACTTCCACCCGCGCCTTGGCCCCCGGCAGACAGGAATCCGAACCTGCCTCTCCGCCTCTTCTCGTGGAGTACTCCGCTCCCGACGAACACGCCGGAGACGATATTTCCACTCCCTCCCACGACGCCGCTGATCCCACCGAAACCTCCACTTACTCCCCCTCCCCCGGCGTTTCCTCCACTGTATCCGCCGTCGATCGTGTCTCCACCTACTGTCTCTAAATCAAACCCACTG
>NC_051408.1:39535361-39536161 GCF_015228065.2 Penaeus monodon | reverse complement strand
ATATATCCACCATCGCCATGACTGCTTACTCCTATTCCACCTCCTGTAATTTCGTCAAAGCCTATTACTCCAACTCCACTGCCGCCGCCATCTACATGATCTCTAAATCCACTTGTTATTCCTCTATCTGAATGGCCCTCTCCAAATCCACTTTCTCTACCCGTACCTGTGTGACTCTCAAATCCACCCACTTCTCCTCCACTTGCGTGACTTCCTCCAAATCCACTTGTTCCCTCACTCCCTCCACTGTATCCACCATCGTTCTTACCTCCACCGAATCCACCTCCTACACCTCTTCCGAATCCACTTCCTCCGCTCTCACCGAAGCTGCTTTCTCCCCCTAACTTTCTCCCTCCACCTCCTCCACCAGCGGTATGTCCACTGTCACCGGTGCTTCCACTAAAGCCTCTTCCACCTCCAGAACCACTTCCTACGTTGATAACGCCGCCCACAGTATATTCAACATTACTCCTGCCTTCAATGGATCCAACAACAATACTTCCACCTCCACCAAATTCTCCTCCACTTACGTGACCTCTTGTAAATCCACTGTCATCGTCTCCACTCGAGTGACCTCCAAATTCATCCACTTCTCTTCCGTGGTTGTATCCACTATCGTCGCTGCTTCCACCTAATCTTCCTCCACCTACATCGCTTCCACTAAATCTTCCTACTCCTACAACGCTTCACCTACATCGCTTCCACCAAATCTTCCTCCACCAATACCGGCTTCCACCAAATCCACTTTTTATTCCTACTCCGTGAAATACTCCACTTTCTTCGTGTCTGCTTCCACCAAA
>NC_051408.1:39535090-39535291 GCF_015228065.2 Penaeus monodon | reverse complement strand
GCATGACCTCTGATTCCACTTACTTCTCCACCCGAGTGCCCGTCTCCAAATCCACTTACTTCTGCTCCGCTGCTGTCGTATCCACCCTCTCCTCTACCTCTGTTATTTCTTCCACTTCCTCCACCGTCGCTGATTCCTCCGCTAAATCCACTTTCGGCTTCTCCACCTTTATGCTTTGCGAATCCAGTTTCTTTCGTATTT
>NC_051408.1:39534366-39535061 GCF_015228065.2 Penaeus monodon | reverse complement strand
GAATCCGTGACCGCTGTTTCTTCCACTAATCCACTTGTATCGTCCTCTCCAAATCGAAATCTTTCTATTCCACCTCGAACATCGCCCTCAAATCCACTTCTTCCACCGGAATTTCGATCGTAATCACCGTCCCTGCTTCCTCCACCAAATCCACTTATATCCCCGTCATCTCCCCCAACTCCACTTCCGCCTCCTCCACCTGCGTGACCTTCAAATCCACTTCCACCTCTACCCCCTTCTCTGTTCCCTCCACCAATTCCTCTTCCAAATTCGTGAAATTCGAATCCACTTTCTCCTCCTCTTCCACCAATGTCTCCACTGTATCCACCGTCACTACTGCCTCCACCAAAGCCGACTCCTCCACTTCCACCAAATTCACTCTCCAGTCCGTTACCTCCTATGAATCCACTCCTTCTTTCACTCTCAAATCCACTTCCACCCCGTTCGCCTGCGTGAAGTAAGTTTATGCTTCCACTTCCTCCACCTCCGCCTCCACCGCTGTATCCGTCCAATTTTCCTCCACCGAATTCTCCACTTCTTCGGAATCCTCTACTTTCTCCTCCTCCACCTCCGTGACCATCTCGAAATCCACTTGCTCCACCTTCATGCACTCCTCCACCTAGTCTTCCACCATGAAAGTCGCGGTCAGCATCCACTTTGGGCGTAAAAAGTAGTGTGGTCGCCGCCAATATCTG
>NC_051408.1:39531600-39531800 GCF_015228065.2 Penaeus monodon | reverse complement strand
TGTCTGTGAATTCATGACTCGAAGCCCGACTCCCTTACCAGCAGGCGCAAGAGAGCCATAGTTCTTCTCCTGCTCCTCCCTTCCTTCTTCGTGAGAGGCGACACAAAACTGCATTTCCCGTCAGCTTCAATCTTGTATTTATACGAGATCGAATTTCCTTTCACATATAAGACGGCGAGGCTTTGTTTTTCCCCTGTTGA
>NC_051408.1:39531287-39531559 GCF_015228065.2 Penaeus monodon | reverse complement strand
TGGGGGGGAGTGTTACAAGTTTTCTCTCCGGCAAAGAGTTTATCATCGTCTTGAGAAAAGTTTGGAAAGCATATATGAACTTTGGCATCGGACCCTTGATACGGATTACTGAGTGCAGTGGAAGGTTGTCATTGTTCTAGATGAAAGCCGTAGTTTCTTATCTCTTTTTTCAATTTACTTATTTATTTGTTCGTCGATTAATTTTCGTAGTCGATTTCTTTTTTACTATCTGTGTATATGTTGGTTAAATATGAATTTATTTCTCTCAGTTC
>NC_051408.1:39530681-39531213 GCF_015228065.2 Penaeus monodon | reverse complement strand
GCTTCAGGGTAATGAGCTATCAAAATAACTGTTTCTTGCATATTTTCTGCAGTAAATACTGTATCAATATTTCCTTAGAGCAGTTTTCATATTCGTCCTTTCTGTCTCCCGCGTCACATCAGTTTTTCATCGTTATCTTCATCGTCTTCCTCCGTTTCTCTTCAATAGTTCCATCTCCTAGTGCCTCGTCCACCCTCCCCCCCCCCCGCCCTCCTCTCAAATTGTATCACCATTACGTCATAAGAGGAAAGAATAGGTAATTGTTAATTATAACATAGAAATGAAAGCAAAGGCAGAGAGCAGAGAAAGTCAATGCCTTAAATGAATGTTGCTTTTACAAGATGACTCGCGTAAGGTACCTTGAAGTCTCCTTTTCCAAAGGCGTTGTTTTTCTTTAAAGAAATTATATACAGGATTAAATTTTCATGATACATAAAAAGTAATTGTTTTTTATGTTAATAATCACACAAACATGTATACACCAAAAAATAGAAAAAAAAATAAACGTCGAGTTGTTATTATATGCATGGCT
>NC_051408.1:39530383-39530549 GCF_015228065.2 Penaeus monodon | reverse complement strand
AACGCACGCACGCACGCTTTCTGTAAAGACCAAGAGACAATGATCAAGCAAAAGTCGAGTAAGAAAGTGAGGAGGCGCCCATCACGTCCACCAAATGGAACGTAAAATATTTGGAAAGAAAGGAGAAAGGTGAAAAAAAAGAAAAAAGGGGGGATTGTTTATGTTG
>NC_051408.1:39528718-39529277 GCF_015228065.2 Penaeus monodon | reverse complement strand
TCCTGTAATGGCATTGAGAAACGAATCACTACAGCGATTCCAGACTGCAATATAACCTGCAACATGCAAAGATATCTGGTATCATGTTATCATTGCAATTCTACAGAAGATGTTCCCCAGAATGAAAACAACATGAGTCAGGAAGTTTTGCCATGTGGAGAGGTCTACCCGGAACCAGGAACCATCTTCATATAATTTGTTAAGGAACGAGTATGATGTTCCATGGAAATAACATACTCGCATACCACGAAACATAATACTCGAATATCCAGTAAAGCGACTAAGCTGAAGGTATGATTCCTCAATATTATTTGACTAGATATTTCCTGTTGTATACCAGTGGCTGTAATGGATTAACAGGTTGTGATTTTCGTTAGAAATTCTATATGGCTGTTTTAATCTAATACTCAAGTTATTTGAATAAGTACATGACTCCCATTCTTATGATGTTTGTTTCGGGAATGACAGACGAATAATTTATGGCTGATTAAGAAGGAAGGAATATCGGAACAAAATTAGATAAAGTACAAAGGAATGATGAAAACAAATAAATTGACAA
>NC_051408.1:39527884-39528061 GCF_015228065.2 Penaeus monodon | reverse complement strand
TTTGTGTAAGTTGAATTAGCTTGTGTAATAAGCATTTCTGTTAGGATCGGATTCACTTGGCAAATTTGGCAAAGAAAGATTATAATTTGTTTGGCATTTAGTGGAACTTCCTTCTTGGCATTACCACTCATCATCTTCGAATTTTAGGTCTAATCACGTCAGTTTTGCATAAAATCC
>NC_051408.1:39527511-39527773 GCF_015228065.2 Penaeus monodon | reverse complement strand
GCACTGAGAAGTCATTTATTCTGATTCATACTTCTGACACAAATGCTATAATGAACACTGTTAATGTGATCTTTTCTTTCACAAATTCTTCTAATCTTCGTGTTTTCATACATATTTTATGAATCGGTGCACTCAAGGATAGGGGTGGGGTATCAGGTAAACATTATACAATATATAATTTTGTTGGGTGTGCTAAAAACGCACGTCTATAATGCATCGTAAAACAGACAAATTATCCTACATTTCCGGGTTAAGGTTGCAA
>NC_051408.1:39525210-39525964 GCF_015228065.2 Penaeus monodon | reverse complement strand
TGTACACATTTTTTTTCACTTACATAAAAATAGAAAGGATATAGATTTACATTGAAAAAATATAGGATATATAATTAAAAAATGTTCAGTATAGAAGATACAGAATTTTGTGTTAATAATAAGTTTTTAAACGTAAAACTGTAGCTTTGATTCGTTATTTACACTTCATTTAATATGAAGTTCGGGGTTGCTTGCCATATACCTTTGTGTTTTAACTCTTTTATTTTTAAATCTGAAAAAATGTGATACTTGCTACCAAAATGATTCAACACGTGATTATCACTTGCTAGCATGTATGACGAACAAGAAATTAACGTGTTTCTGAAAATATTGTCAATTTGCTCAACCAGATACGTTAGACCCATAATGAAATAAAGATAAAATTCTTTCCTCAGAGATGTTTCGAATTCATGACACTGGCAAAAACCTAAGAGTTTACGACAACAAACTTTCCAGGTTGTATTCAGCTCATCAAGCATAGGGTCATCAAGATTCCATGCTTGGTACCCATGCATTGACAGACACTGACTATTAAATAGCAACACTTTCGGCTACCAACTGGTGGTGTAAAAATTATTAATGACTGCATTACCTCTCACTTTCGTACATTTTATTATGGGGGTGATATCAACAAGACTTCCACTGGAAGACAAGAAATACCCAAGACGCTTTTCACTTCTAACATTGTTTTTTTTATAACACTACCAACATCTTAATCACAACTTTATCAGATGGGAATCTGGAATCAGCGAAA
>NC_051408.1:39523810-39523882 GCF_015228065.2 Penaeus monodon | reverse complement strand
CACTGGTAAAGGAAGGGTAGTAATTCTGGCAAGCCAACAGTACCAACACGAAGAAGTCAGACTTTGTGGGTT
>NC_051408.1:39522801-39522882 GCF_015228065.2 Penaeus monodon | reverse complement strand
ACTAGATATCACTGGTAAAGGAAGGGTAGTAATTCTGGCAAGCCAACAGTACCAACATGAAGAAGTCAGACTTTGTGGGTT
>NC_051408.1:39522070-39522371 GCF_015228065.2 Penaeus monodon | reverse complement strand
GCATGGATCTCATAATCAATGATATTAAACCTCCATTTCCCACTGTATTATTGTATCAATAATCAACAGCAAATCACCTATAGAACATTTATTATCAAGTCTTCCGTTCGCCTCCATACACCTACGTTCTTCCCCGGCAGATGTTATCTCTGAAGTAAACCACACACACAGGTTTGTCTCACTCATGCAGCTCGTCTCTCCCTTGTTCTTCCTCCTCCTCGAAACCTGCCAGTCACTCCATGATTCGCAACATTGCAAAGCCGCCGATAAAAGAAAACGTGTCAGGTAAGCTTGCTAAAAG
>NC_051408.1:39521645-39522017 GCF_015228065.2 Penaeus monodon | reverse complement strand
GCTACAGCGATCACTTTCTTTTTCGTCGAAGGACAAGACTGAAACCACACCAGCTATTGTGTCTTCTTTGACATCATCACATTGTCTTTTCCTAACGGGGAGAAGTCATTTTGATCCTTGCAACAGGTCTCTTGAGCGCTGCAAATGCAACCTCCCTCAGGGCAGCCACCACGCGCGCTTCCTCCACTGACAGTTCCGGCAACAATCCGGTTTCTGTGGAAAATGGACGTCGTTATTGCAAACTGGCAACTCGAGACCTCCTGATTCCAGCTGAGTCACTCCGCTCGGCCATCGACCCTTCGCTTCATAAACTACTAACTTATATTTCGACTCTCACTGTTCACATGTTGAAATATCGAAGTACTTTGAGAT
>NC_051408.1:39521200-39521287 GCF_015228065.2 Penaeus monodon | reverse complement strand
GACATTTGCAACAGGGTGAGTGTCAAGGATTGCAAAGCGAACGAGATGCGCTTGCAATATCTGACTGTCAGCGGCTCCTACTGCCCA
>NC_051408.1:39519477-39519709 GCF_015228065.2 Penaeus monodon | reverse complement strand
ACGCACATCAAGTTTAGTTTTTGCTTTAATAACATTCCCATTAACAAAAATATATAGAAATCAGCTTACTGAGATTCCACGAAGAATCATGACCAATATTGCCTGATCTTTTCGCTGCTGGACTGAAAGTTGGCGAGGGACTGTGGAGGCAACGATCACTTCTTGTCAGCTATATACAACTTGATGGCGAGTCTGACCAATAAGGTGGGAATTTCTTAAATATATATATATA
>NC_051408.1:39519030-39519345 GCF_015228065.2 Penaeus monodon | reverse complement strand
CCTCGATTATGTTTGCGTAATCTAGATTTTAAAAAGTTTCATAACCATCAATGTCTGGAATTTTATTTCTCTATTTTTGTTCAAACCTTTGATTTTTTTTTCTTCTATACGGCTACCTTTGTAGGCTAAATCAATACGTAAAATTACCATTTATGTTTGAAATAGATTGTACATGTCATTGACCTATACTGGAATAACATCTATTGCACTTATCTCTTTGTACCAAACGTTTTTACCTCGGCTGTACTACGGTGTTTGGTTTAAGAATATAAATGTTTCAATCACATAAACTCTATATGCAAACATAAGAAAACA
>NC_051408.1:39517899-39517963 GCF_015228065.2 Penaeus monodon | reverse complement strand
CTCATTCAGTGTTAAAATTTTCAAGAGAATTCTCTAGGTCAATAGTTCTTGATGAATCCGAAGA
>NC_051408.1:39516380-39516711 GCF_015228065.2 Penaeus monodon | reverse complement strand
GATCCTGTGCATCGCGATTTATGCACCAGAAGTCATTGCCTTTGTTGTTGAAAATATTAGGAAAATAAAGTTTCTCAACAGATAAAAATGTTTAAGATTTCACATAATGAAAAATTGTGTGCTTTAGATAGTTTGTAAATTTTCAAGAGAATATTACACGTAGATGTATATCAGTTTACCAAAATAGTGATATATCAGACAAAAACAAAATTTGTGTGTCCCTAAACTAGGTATTTCTCTCTGTGATAACAAATTGTCCACTCAGTTTCAGCTTTGGCCTTTATTCTCTGTAAGTACTAATTCCATTAGCATATGAAATAATAGCTCTCTC
>NC_051408.1:39513662-39514267 GCF_015228065.2 Penaeus monodon | reverse complement strand
GCATGACTTCGATTAATGACATCAGTTGCATTGCAAAACTTTCTAGCATTCACCTCAGACACATTCACTTTTTGAGTAAAAAACCTCACCAGTGAAAACCGACACATGATAATTATTTGGTGTGAGTCTCTCAAATGTTGAGTAAGACGCGTCCACATGTATTTATACCCGAGGCTGAGGATGTTTTTCTGAGATGCCAGTTTGCCTAATAGGTCTGTTATGATGCGGCAGTTCTTGCATTTGCTGATTTGTGTGCGTAGAACAGAGAATTTAAAAGTAAAAAGAGAAAAATGATTAACAAGACGAGTTTGTCATGTTCTACTTTCATATTGATAATATTTTTTTTGCACATCCTTGAATTTGATTGCAAGGAAAATTTTCTCCTGTGTTTTTTCCCCCTTATACGTACTTCTCAAACCTTCTTAAACGGAAATGATAAAGGGCCCATACACAAAAAAGAAGCGAAACGGACAACTTGCAATGAGGCAATGGCTTTGGCAATTATCTTCGTTGATGCTGCATCTTTGGATGGACAGAGAGCGCGAGGTCAGTGAAGTCACTCTGCTTTCACCTCAAGTGACGTGTTTGCTATCTGTTTCTCCTTT
>NC_051408.1:39512080-39512949 GCF_015228065.2 Penaeus monodon | reverse complement strand
AGGGTTAGCCATAGTAGTTTCACCAGTTTTAAGTATATTATTTCAGTATAAATTAACTTCTAACAGAATAAAGTACACATGTCTTTACTACGGAATGTTAAGCACATTATATTCATAGTCACTATATACACGTTTACATTCAGATGTATATTGCCTGATTTGCAATACAGCATATTGTTTAAAATACTTGCGTTATTTTGTTTATGCCAATATAGCATGTTCTAGGGCGAGAGAGAAGAAAATACAAAACTACATAACCATTAACCATTAACCTTTCAAATATTCCTCCACTTTCTCGCAAACATACCCACCCAACCACCATTTATTTTCTATTATTATTCCCATTTAAAGCATTACAATTTAAAACAAAAAATAAAGCCTCAAGAATCAAAGAGAAAACGTTCACTGAAAGAAAAAACTCAACAGATACTAAACATTGCCATGTAGATTATCTGAATATCATCAATATAATACAATTCAATCTATCTACAAAAAACACCTGACTAGACATGTCTCTGACACGTTTCAATCGTGTGACTACAGTACCTGGTGGCCTTTGATACGCCATTGTCTGCAGTGGTTGTTCGCACAAGGTTAATAATGAAATATTCTTCGTATTTTTGGCTGGCATGAATGACCTAAAATTTTATTACCAAAGCAGAAAGCTGCGATTTTTCCCTTAAATTTTTGCATGGTTCATTTCTGGGGTACATCTGGTTCGTGTGAAAAAAATGACCAAAAAGTTGTCATGTAATATTTTAGAAGCTCAGCCGTTGCAGATGCGAACCAGTTTTCTGCATTAGGGTTTCTCCCGTCGCTGCAATATACTCAGCACAAATCTCTTTTTGTTTAAGATCTGTTAAGTTCGG
>NC_051408.1:39510628-39511023 GCF_015228065.2 Penaeus monodon | reverse complement strand
AAATAGCATATACTAACCAAGCAATATCAGCAATAACACACTAACCTTATGAAGCGCATGCTTGAGGCTGTCGGATAACCACTACCAAGACATAACGAGTAGCAGTTTTCTTGTCATTCGAAAGGCAGTATGGTTTCTGGTTCGTCTTGTAGTAAAAAGAACATCATTTGAGGAGCAGGGTCCTGTAATTCTTATTTTTTAGGACTTTATAGTACCTAGTTGACAAATAATAGGTGGAATGTAACTGCCAGACTGGGGTTTATTTTGGTCTAAATAAAGGACAGAACAAAAAAAGCAATGAATGTAATAATTAGGAAATCAACAAGGGTTGGGAAAGAAAACTTAATCTAAATGTGCTGATTGCATAGGATTTAAGCTATTATATAGGAAGGTGA
>NC_051408.1:39509938-39510517 GCF_015228065.2 Penaeus monodon | reverse complement strand
AAGGGAAAAAGAGACGCAAAGAAAGAGAGACTTGGAGGGGGATCGACTCCATCCTTAGTGAAACCTCTTTCTTGAAAATAAGAGTAATTGACTTGATATTAAGAAATGGTGAACAAAGTTATGAGAAAATCAGTTATCCTCAGCATGAAAAATATAAGTAGGTAATCATAAGTGTTTCCAAATCTCTTTGTTACTAATTCGATGTTTGGAAACATTTATTTCATAATATCATTACGAAAAAAAGAGAAAAAAATAGAGAAAACAATTTAAGGAACCACCAAAACAGATAAACATTGGCTAAAAAAAACATAGATTTTTTAAAATTTTCAATAAATAATCGTTTTGTAATAATTTTGTCTATCGAATCCATTATATAAAAACGTAAAAGGGAGGGACCTGTGACTGTGAATTCTAAGGTTTCATGAAATGGAGATAATGCAGAGTCGTATAAGAGGAAAACTAAGTCATTTTAATATTGCATCGCCTTTCGGACACATCTGTCAAATACTCAGAAGCAATTAGTGTATGCATGTCTGCTTTTGTTTGATCTTTGGTTATATTCCTGATATCTCATTGGTG
>NC_051408.1:39507676-39508181 GCF_015228065.2 Penaeus monodon | reverse complement strand
GAAAAGAAACCTAGGCAACCGCAAACGAACAAATAAACACTCAGATACATATCCACACGCATTTCCACGCGGCAATGTTTATAAAACGAAGTGCTACTTATGCATTTAACACAAACATTGACGAAGTATGAACTCAAGTACGAGAGAAAATTGATGACTTGCATTTGTAGTCCTTGATCTTTTAACAGTGAAATCGGAGCAAGTTGAATTGTATAGTAATCTATTATCTAACATGCAACATTTATGTGTTTCTCGACAGGGTGTTTATTGGCATGTTGTTTTAATTGGTAGGTATTTAGAGTGAATTTAGTTTAATTGTGCAGTGTTTGTATTACTTTGTCCTTCTCAGTATTCGATAATAATCTGACTCTTACCATTGTATTTCTGTTTTTATTGTTATTAGCATTATTTGTTGATTTTTTCATGTTACTCGTTTTCTCTATGATGTTATTTTAAAAACTTTGACATTATTTGTTATGATTATTCATTCTATAGTCATTGTAAA
>NC_051408.1:39506331-39507612 GCF_015228065.2 Penaeus monodon | reverse complement strand
TATATAATACTTTCCATTATCATCACCATAATCATTACTTATCACCAACAATTCTCCTACGATTAGCATAGTCATCACACTTATCATTCACGGAATCAGATTGGCCAATCGCACCCTCGTTATTTGTCATTAACTCTGAACGTTTCATTGCGATGCGCTTTCTGCTTTTTTAACATCTGTTCTGCTTCGATAACTTTCCTGCCCTGTTTAGAAACTTCTGGAAACTTGTGATCGGTCTTGACACCCATTTTCATGCAAAGTCATTCCTCGTCGCTGCGAATTAATGTTAACGACTCCTGTTGCTGAGTCATGCAACCTTGACGATTGATACTGTTCTAGCAACAAGGGAAAAGGGAAAAGTCGTTCATCTACGGGCCATCACAGTGACCTCAACCCCGGCAGTGAATATTTTCTCTCCCGTCTTCCAGCTTCCTAACCTTTCTCTCACAACAGACTCCGATTCTCCTAAAATCTATCGTCGAGCTTTCTCCTTTTCCCAGCTAGTTACCTTAAGTCTCCCGTGTCAATTTACCCACTTCATTATCCCCACGCCTACCCTTTCCCTTATTAATTTCCCCTCTTTCCACCTCTACCCCCTTCCTACTTCATTATCTGTTCTACCCTTCCTCCACCTCCTCTTAGATATCCCGACCCCAATTCCTTTTTAATCTCCACCCTTACCCTTTCCCCCTTTTCCTCCTTCATTATTAATTTTATCTACGCTTTCCCATCCCCTAAATATCCCTACCCCATCCCTTTTAAATCTCTCCCACCTTTTTCACCTCTACCCTCAACCCAGCCCCTATCACTTCATCTCTTTTCACACACCTTGACTTTTCTGCGATGGATTCAAGGTAAACATGACGACTGCTGTCTTCCTCCCGCTTTCACGTAGAGTACTTCCGACTGTACTTCGAGACTCCACTTTTACTCTCGGCGAAGTCACACGCGATGCTATTTTTAGTACTCGAGGGGAACAAGGGTATTGGTTTCCGGGTGATCCTTGGTACTACTGGTCTGATTTGCGTGTGTGTTCATACAGTATCTGAATGTATTTGTAGTATTTTAACGTATTAAAATTATACAAGAATATTATATCAGTATATGAAAGAACGGCATACATGTTTTATATTTTCTAATGTTATATGCCTGTGTGCTCATATAGTATCTGAATGCATATGTATTATCTCTGACATATCAAAAATAACATACGACGTATTAAGCAGCAGGGGGAGGGTTTTATATCTTTAAGTGACCCATATTTCTGAGAATGTGCAAAAG
>NC_051408.1:39504892-39506036 GCF_015228065.2 Penaeus monodon | reverse complement strand
GCAAATAGGATCTATAACGCTACCAGAGTAGGAAACAAATGCTAGTATCGCATCATCCAGTTGCGATTTACATGGGACACGTCAAATTTTGGCCAAATGCACATAACGTGTAATTATACGGGATGAAACTTATGGGAATTCATCTCTTTTTTTGTTCTGGTTTGACAATTCTGGCAGTACCTTTGTAACACACGCGGTATTATAGAAATTATCTAATGACATAGATATTTTTATTTTGTTTAATGAATCAAATTTTTTTTTAAAGAAAGAAGCAAGGTCACTCGGAAAGGAAAGGTAACTGGGTCAAGATTTCAACCGTGGATTCAGTAAAATATTATGACATCCAATTCGCTCACGGCAATTGCTGTTCATGGTAAACAATGGGGTGTGTTGCCAGCAAATGATTATTTTCCTCCCTTGATTCGCAAACTGTATTGTGATATAGGACACATACTAATTAATCATATACACTCCATTCCCCTTGTGATATACATCAGTTCATAAGAATGACCATAGTCTCTATAAATAAAATCACTCGAGTCAAATACATCACTGAATATCGTTTTCAGCATTAATCATGTGTTAAGAACATGATCGATAACTGCCAAAAGCAATATTCATATGTGATAAGTGACTGCTTGGTCAATGGGAACTATCAGTCAGATCAAAGCTTTTGCGTAGCCAGGAGCCAGTAGTAGGTTTCTTTCTAGATAAGGAGGCATTATATGCAAATGAGAAATGGAATGGAAATCAGCTTGGCAATCTGAGATGTCTTCAGACTCGAACAACAGCGTGTCATTTTTCCCTTATCGCTGTCAATGACATGACAACGAGGAAAACTAAGGACTTCATGACCACCACCAAAAAAGGTAATTTTGGTTAAAATTTCATGCATTTACAGATTTTTTTTGGGGAAAGCGGCAATGAGAGGCATCTTGTAATATCTCATAATATATTCTATATAATATATTTTAAAAGTAGGAAGAACTAAACAGTTTATTCTTTCATCATCTAAATAGCAAAAATATCATAAATTCACAATTATAATACAGAATTTTGTTAAACCTCTTACAAATGGCTGCCGGTAATTTATTTAGCAATATCATTGCCATTACTATATACTCTAAGATTGGTCTGCATACAG
>NC_051408.1:39503626-39504432 GCF_015228065.2 Penaeus monodon | reverse complement strand
GATAAAGTTCAAATTGAAATATGGTTTAATAAAAATCACATGCCTAAGAAAAGAAATAGATTTACTTTTTTTTATCTGGTTATACACGAAATCAGAGAAGTATCTATTAACAATATTGGATAATTATGTCACTCATCTTAATACAGAGAAAATAACCAAAGACTAAGAAAAACCTTAAAGATCAATTAAATGTTCAAGAAATGCAATAATGCAATCAGTACCTGAAAACATTCAAATAAGGTAAAATCATAACTGCCATATAATGGTTCCAAAGAAATACAATATATTTCATAAAATGGAAATGATCAAGAACTTTAAACTTGCATAATGCCATCACATGCTGAAGTTCAAAATCATGGACAAGTTAAATCCAACACAAACTGAAATATTTATTATTTGTCATTGAAATCATAAATAAATATACAATTACAATCCCTGCAAAATAGACAATGGAAAGAAATTGCTATCCTATGGTACCTTGATCTCTGCCAGATAAATTTGTTATATTCCATACATACTTAGACGTTCAATTTAACAAAATATACTTTCTAAACAATGAACAAAGACCATATCTTCCACAAATCACTTTCAATTTCCTGTAGTATCACAATTTCTCAACAAAAATTGATAAATGGACAGCGCGTTCCACCACTTCCACGCGCCGTCAAAAAAAAACAAAACGTCAAAAGGATCATTCTTATAATAGATTCCTTTACATTAACCATCCTTGAGTACAGAAAATATATCATATTTCTCACAAATAACTAATGTCATAATACATTTTAGCACACTGTACTTATTGAAAT
>NC_051408.1:39503337-39503513 GCF_015228065.2 Penaeus monodon | reverse complement strand
TTGGCGGACAACGCATCATTTCATTCATTTCATTAGAATGTTGCATAAGTGGATATTATTATGATGGGTGTATAAACCTCCCATTACAACCTAAACAATGCGTATCAATCATGATAGGAGTTGAGGAAATGTGTTTGATATCGTTATTTGTGATAATTAGTTTGTTCAAATTATAG
>NC_051408.1:39501310-39503283 GCF_015228065.2 Penaeus monodon | reverse complement strand
GATATCTTTGCTATAAATATGATGTTTTTGAGCTAATTTTTGAGAAATAAATTGTTTGACAAGATGTAGGTTTCAGCGTGAATCCTATGTATGTGTGTAATTCAGGCAATCTGCAGTTCTAAGGACGATTTATATTAATATGTGCAGATATTAAAAATCTGCATATTTCATCGATTTCTAGAATTCCCTCCACCCTAGACATAAGTTCTTCGGTGAAAAAGGGAATAATACGTTATACAAAAGAAGACTTCTTTTTGAGGAATGTTTTAGGTTAGTCTACCATCACCGTGGATTGAAAAGGCTAGCATTATAATAGGTTTCTCATAGTTATTATATGGATATTTAAAGAATCGGGCAGAATATTATCTGGTACTTCGTAAAAAATGTGAACAAGAGTATTATTTGCTATAGAGGAATTAAATGCTTCTTTCAAAATAAAAATATTTGTTGTACTGCACACGCAAAAATATGACACAAGCGTCATGAAATAGCTAGAGCACAAAATAACATACGTCAAAAAAATTGTTAGAAAGATGAAACTGCAATTTCGAAATCAAAACAGACATCTTCATCGAGTTAGTCATCGTGTCAACAAGGAACTGGAGACACTGAACTCACATTTTGCTGTCAATCCTCACATAATACTTATGAAATAAGTATTGTAATAATCCTTATTAAGAATGAATATTTGAACAATAATAATCATTAGAAATAAAGCTGCAAGCATTTACTTGACTTGAGATAATGTAGGTCATAAAAACTGAAATGCACAGTGTAAGAAATTTACTTAATTGCAATAAGATAGATATTTGAATATAACATGCTTAGATTACCACGTGGCTACAGCGTGTACGAGTGTGCTACGCAGAGGAGGGTGAATTAGTAAAATGTACTTAGGCTGAAATATATTTATATCTAAACTGCGTCCAATTTCGGGAAAGAAAAAACAGGAAACACACCCCGAATTTAGAGCACTCCGACTCGCCTTTTTTTAATGAACTTCATTAGATTTTTTTTATTGATTTGAACTGCCATAAATAACACTTTATTAATAAAAATTGATTGACTGATCGAAGTATTCCAGAGTACTGGTCAATTGCCTTTTTTTCATGAGACTAAGCGTATTTCATATTTCTTATTGAATGCAAGGGTCACTCCGGTTTGACATTGCCTGTAGATGGAAGGAGATTCACGGCGTTGTAATATACATACGTGTTTAGCTTATTTGCATATGGTATTCTCTACATTGGAATAAATATAATTTGTTGCCTATTTTTTTTTTTTTTTTATCACATAAAAGTGAGTATAACTGGAGTCTAGGGAATCAGAATCACGGCTGATGGACACAAGTATACATGTATATTTATATTCATGTACACATGTGTGTAAGTATTCGAGCGATGGCAACACCGCAGCTATTTGGTTGTTTGATAGTAAGGAATCTTTGCCTACGTGAAGCGTTGTGTGATAATATCATTAGTATTCATATATGCCTTTATCTGTCGATGTTAACTCCTTTGCCAAGAATTTTATCAGTCATCTAAAATGATCATTAAACATAATTAGAATTTAGATCTATGCCATCCTTCATTACCAGAGAAACGTAATATTGAGTGGCATTTTGTATTTAATTATTAATCGTATAAAATACACATCTCGGCATTCCCTGCTCCAGGCTATTCATAAATATATGATACGTAATATTATATTACTATGAGAATTCGGTTATTCTTGCATTAAATTACCTTGAAGGGGTAGAGCATGTATACTTGCTCTGGGCAAAGAAATCCTAATATTTTTAGTCTACCATCTCTTCTAAGAGATTCGTGTGAATGGTTAAATCACTAGAACATATTTCTCTTTTTTTGATGTATCACTACAAATTGTTCAGATCTGGGCAAATGCTATATTTTCAAATATTTCAGACTCCTTTTTTTGTATTCATTGAAAGGCTGTGGCATAATTTAAGGTCT
>NC_051408.1:39500815-39501040 GCF_015228065.2 Penaeus monodon | reverse complement strand
GGGGAGTTCCGTGTCCAAAACTTATGCTCATCTCACAGTGCTTAAATAATCTCTAAAGACACTAATATCCGTGTGAGGAAGTCTCAAATTAGTTTGTATTCAATTGCGTTACTTTCAACTCAACCCTCTCCTCCTCCTACCACTGCAGCAAGGCGGTAGTACCTTTAAGGGATGATAAGCATTATAGGCATCTGACCAGTTAACCTAATAGTAACTGAATATCCG
>NC_051408.1:39499402-39500693 GCF_015228065.2 Penaeus monodon | reverse complement strand
ATTTATTTATTTATCTATATTTAGTGTGGTGCATGTCAGGAAAAACGTTATTTTCAATAATTTATATATTTATTATTACATTTGTTAAAAATGTTTGTGTATTCACTGCCTGGATGTCCAGTCTCTTAGTGGGAATACAACTTGTAACGAAGGCTTTATCTTCCTCCATAACCACCGCTGGATCCTCCGCTTCCTCCGGCCCCAAAGCCTCCAGCGGAACCACCATTGCCTCCGGCCCCAAAGCCTCCAGCGGAACCACCATTGCCTCCGACCCCAAAGCCTCCACCAGAACCGGCGCTTCCTCCAAAAGCTCCACTACTGCCAGCTCCAGCACCGCCGTGTCCACCAGCTCCAAAACCACCACTGCCTCCATTGCCACCGTCGTAACCTCCGCTGCCTCCGGCTCCGCCACCGAAACCTCCGCTGCCTCCGGCTCCGCCACCGAAACCTCCGCTGCCTCCGGCTCCGCCACCGAAACCTCCGCTGCCTCCGGCTCCGCCACCGAAACCTCCAGCACCACCACCGAAACCTCCATTGCCTCCAGCTCCGCCAAGATTGCCATTGAGAGTTCCTTTGCCGAGGAAAGTACCAGCAAGGACACTGCCTCCGCTGCCACCAGCACCGCCGTTACCCCCGCCGTAACCGCTTCCTCCAGCACCAGCGCCGTTTCCGCCGAATCCGCCAGCGCCGTTTCCGCCGAATCCGCCAGCACCGCCAGCGCTGTTTCCGTCACCATATCCGCCAGCGCCGCCAGCGCCGCTACCGCCGAATCCGCCAGCACCGCCAATGCCGCTACCGCCGAATCCGCCAGCGTCGCTACCGCCGAATCCGCCAGCACCGCCAACGCCGCTACCGCCGAATCCGCCAGCTTCGCTACCACCGAATCCGCCAGCACCGCCAACACCGCTACCGCCGAATCCGCCAGTGACTCCACCACCGTTTCCGCTGTCATATCCGCCAGCGCCGCTACCTCCGAATCCGCCAGCAGCACCAGCGCCGCTACCGCCGAGTCCGCCAGCACCGCCAGCACCACTG
The DNA here is from genome assembly GCF_015228065.2 of Penaeus monodon. NCBI lineage: Eukaryota > Metazoa > Arthropoda > Malacostraca > Decapoda > Penaeidae > Penaeus > Penaeus monodon. The sequence goes on along the minus strand of NC_051408.1, from coordinate 39,499,658 downwards.
CCCCAAATCCACCGGACCGCCGCCCGCTACCGCCAAAGCCTCCAGCACCGCCGGCTCCGCTACCGCCAAAGCCTCCAGCACCGCCGGCACCGCCATGTCCACCAGCACCGCTTCCTCCGTCGTATCCCCCGCTACCGCCAGCACCGCCAGCGCCAAACCCACCAGCGCCGCTACCGCCGAATCCGCCTGCGCCACCGTTATCACCGCCAAATCCACCAGCGCCGCCACCTCCACCACCGCCTCCGTGGCCTCCGTG
>NC_051408.1:39499112-39499339 GCF_015228065.2 Penaeus monodon | reverse complement strand
TCCGCCCCCATATCCTCCGGAGGGATGATGGTCAGCTGTTGCTGCGTACATGACAGCCATGATGGCAGCCATCATTACCTGTTCAGCATACGGGACATAATTACATCATAATATTCATTCATCTTTCTTGCTGCAGTATATATAAACACACATTCATATCTTAAAATTATCCGTAAGATTACACAATGAAACTATTTATTATAGAAGCAAAAAACTACCGGGTCCGT
>NC_051408.1:39498623-39499090 GCF_015228065.2 Penaeus monodon | reverse complement strand
CACGGACGAAGTTTTCTCACCAAAGGTCGGCGGAGGATCATGATGTTGAGGAAGTTTGGGCTTTCACCGTTACCGAAGAATATGCCCGAAGTGTGTCCATTGCCCTCCCTTCCCATGCTATTTATACTGGACGGCGCCCTATTTGAGACCCGTGTCGAGTTGCCACCTTGCTTTTTATTTGGTTTCTGAGGTGGGAATGTTACTTTCTTGTATCGTGGTGATTTGGATAGTCAGAAATAGTAAGTGGATAGACACACGATATTATTTTTAAAAAGAAATGAATAAGCGAGCAGGATGGAAAGTGCAGCATATCATCTGGTTATATTCCTGTTTATATAATCTTTGGTTTGTGATTCCTGAAGAGAGAAATTGAAATAGTAACAACAAGAAATAAAGGAATGGGTAATGATGGTACAAGCCAGAACAATATTATTAACAGTTAGAAAACACGTGTCTGTAAAGATGGT
>NC_051408.1:39498179-39498563 GCF_015228065.2 Penaeus monodon | reverse complement strand
ATCCAGTGATGATACCAAGAGTGATAATCATCTTAGTAATTACTGATTCACTAGCAAATAAGCATGGGCAATAGAAACTAAATGTTGTAAAAATAATAGCATTAACAAAAGTAACGCTATTGATAATACTTTTATCAAAAATACCAAAATTTGATGAATATTATCGACACAAACAAATGCCCCAAACACAGGCCTGTTTCCAAAATATGCTGACCTCACTTGTTTCACTATCATTAACCTTTTTCATTCGCCAGCAAAACGTAATACGTATGTGTCTCTGTACATATAAAATCATGCGAATGTGTAATTATAATTTTATGCTTGTAGACAGACATAAACTGGAGGAGCACAAAAGACACAGAAAAAAACACTAGATGAACATAT
>NC_051408.1:39497600-39497912 GCF_015228065.2 Penaeus monodon | reverse complement strand
GTACATATTGTTAGGTATATATTACAAACTGATAAAAATAGGGGTGTGGAGTTATAAAGACTCACTTCCGTAATGCTGCTCTACGATTCAAAAGATGACATGTAGAGGTTATTTGTACCATTCAAATACGCCAAAGGCAGTATATGTAGTTTGATGGGCTGGTAATACATTAACATACAGGTTTGCAGACCGGTACGGAGATAAATGTTTCATAATAATAGAACCCTTTAGGTTTGTAATGGTAAACGGTTATGTAATCTTCAGATATAATAATGATCAAATACAGTCATGAGCAACAATGCTGATTTCTAT
>NC_051408.1:39497458-39497561 GCF_015228065.2 Penaeus monodon | reverse complement strand
CATGAAGTCGGCGCTTGGGTAGCACCTTTTCCCATCCGAATCCACACTCTCATCTTGAAACATCTTCATACAGGTATGAGTTAACGATGGACATAGAAAAGAC
>NC_051408.1:39497309-39497419 GCF_015228065.2 Penaeus monodon | reverse complement strand
AAATGATTCGAATCCCCTTCGAAGCAGTTGCAACAAACGGGGGTATAGATCAATGGTAAAGCGCTGGTTTTGCTATCATAAAGTTACGATTTCCCTTGGTCAGCCCCTCT
>NC_051408.1:39495348-39495622 GCF_015228065.2 Penaeus monodon | reverse complement strand
CTTCAATCTGCATAACCATATAACGATATGGAGGGCGAACGTCTAATCAGAACACAGGAACTTCAATGGCTGTTACATAACTGCCTCTCATCCCTTCCGTTTGTTCGTGAGGAAATTTGACGCAAACTAACGGATAACATCCAAAAGTTCAGGCGATATGTTAATGCTCACCTCCCTTGACCTAACCGTGTCTACTAACTTTCCTTATGTCTCAAGGTCTTCTGCTTTAGGAAAACGTTCATCATTTTCCTTTTTTCTTCGTGTCTTGGTAATG
>NC_051408.1:39493841-39494230 GCF_015228065.2 Penaeus monodon | reverse complement strand
TGACGGTGAATGTTTTTTTTTTTTTCTGCGCAGACTATAAAAGGCTGGTAATAAGAAAAATAAAATTAAACGGAATAAAGTCAGTTGCAGACTCTCTCGTCATTGTGAAAAAAAAGTCTATATATAAAAGCGACAGACAGACAAAAAATAGGAAGTTTCCCACTGGATTATAGCTATTTTGACAATTCTTTCTTTTTATTTCTTTTACGTGTTTATTTTCAATTTTGACTTTATTCCGGTTTCTTTTATTTTTCTTATTAACAGAATTTTATGTCTGTGCAGAAAAATATTAAACATCACTAATTGACAAATATTATTTATTACTTACGCATTAATTATTCGAATGGACATACGAACACAAACACACACACAGATAGATAGATAGATAG
>NC_051408.1:39491169-39491508 GCF_015228065.2 Penaeus monodon | reverse complement strand
GTCCAAAACGCTGTGTATATCTATGTCACTTTTTCTCTTTCAAAATGCTTATTATTTATATGTATCAATATTTCGTATGTGTATATCAAACGCGTACACACATGTGAGTTGATGCGGTAAGAAGTATGCCTACAATATTAATATATATTTTTTTCCCTAACTGTGTCAGAAATAGATGGCCACAAATCCTAACTAGCAACTGAAGTCTTGTGAAAGGTTTGGCATAAATACCAGGGACCAGCGCAGAGTACCACCAGTCATCACCCACACGTCTGCTGGTCCGTTGCCCTGCATAGTGGGGTTATTATGGTTACCAATGCCAAGCTCGAATGTATTTTA
>NC_051408.1:39488942-39489186 GCF_015228065.2 Penaeus monodon | reverse complement strand
CAATATCAAAACTTCTCCCGCACAAAATTTACATAATATTTACATGTCATAATAGACTTTCCTTCCGATATCACTGCTTATATCATTAGAATACAGCAACTCATGCAAAAGTAATCGACTCAAGATTTCTTAAGACTTACCAAGGATTTATAAATTTTTTTTTGTTTAAAATGGCATTATAGGTTATTGAAGGCAAAGGTGCAATGACCGCATTATTATACTGATTCTGTGTCTAATCGATACT
>NC_051408.1:39486656-39487891 GCF_015228065.2 Penaeus monodon | reverse complement strand
GGAGTGTAGATATTATTGTCCACAGGTATATCCCTGTTTGCGAATATGTACGAGTATAGGATATTCGTATTATTTTATGTGCATTCCATATAAAGTGTCTGTTGAACAAGGATTCACTTCTTAAGCATATCCTGACTGATTGATGTTTCCCAATAGTTGAAGTACTTGACTATATTATGCAAAATTTTATACACCAATAAGCATTGACAAAACGAGTTTATGCTTAAAAACAACAACGATTTCCATTTTTTTGTGTTTGTTAATGCAATGAATTAAATGGGAATCAATAAAATTCATGATGATTATGCAACATCATTAAACATAACAAAATGGTGATGATAAAGACATTCTATTAAGGATCTTTAAAAAGGAATACAAAATATATGACCTACCTCACCACTTGCACCCTTGAGTTCTAGGCCTACTGGTTAATTCTTTAACAAAAAGCTTTTAGTATTTTTGTTACTGTGTTCTAAGATTTATGTAGAAAATTGTTACAGTAATGATACTGACAATATCAATAAGAGAGTAATGTAGTTTTCTTCCTACTGAAGAAAAACAGTGTAACTTTCTAATTGCTTTAGAGGCTGCATGAAAACGCTTTGTTATCAACGTTAATCTTTATTTGATTTATATCACACGTTTGGTTAGAGGTAAACACGTCATTATTTCCTTCCGTAACTGCCACCAGCACTTCCACCACTGCCACCTCCAAACCCGCCGCTGAAACCACCAGCCCCACCACTGACACCGCCAAAACCGCCATTTCCACTGCCAAAACCGCCATTTCCACCGCCAAAGCCGCCATTTCCACCGCCAAAACCGCCATTTCCACCGCCAAAACCGCCGTTTCCACCGCCAAAACCGCCACTACCTGAACCGAAACCGCCACCAAATCCTGAGCCACCGCCACTTTGGAGGCTTCCACTTCCGAGGAGGATTCCAGAAGCCACGCTGCCTCCTCCCACGCCATTAGAGCCATAACCTCCGGCACCGCCATTTCCACCTCCGAATCCACCCCCGTTCCCTCCGAATCCACCTCCGAATCCACCTCCGTTTCCACCTCCGAATCCTCCGCCGTGGCCGCCTCCGAATCCACCTCCGTTTCCGCCTCCGAATCCACCTCCGTTTCCGCCTCCGAATCCTCCTCCGTGGCCGCCTCCACTTCCACCTCCGCGTCCACCATATCCACTGTCAGCCACCGCCACATACACCGTCGCCATGAAGGCTACTGT
>NC_051408.1:39486238-39486500 GCF_015228065.2 Penaeus monodon | reverse complement strand
AAGCATTTTACATTTTCCACATTCTTACCAGGAGGCTACGATGCATCGTGGTTGTTAACGTTTGGCCGACAAAGGGATGAGTATTTCCTACCATTTTCGTTCTGCTATTTATACGGCGTGAGGCCTATATTCACAAGGACCAGACTGTGGTACACCTTCATAGAAAATATACATTACTTTGTACTTGAGACAACGAAAAAAAGGCAAGAACAGAGAGGAAAATTTTCTTGTCATACTTGACTCATGAAGGTATCTTTTTGAC
>NC_051408.1:39485995-39486188 GCF_015228065.2 Penaeus monodon | reverse complement strand
CATAGGAGGGATCTGGAAAAAATAATAATAATAAATAAAAGGATTACTCAGCAATTAGTTTTGAATTTGTTTTCAGTGACCGGGAAAAAATTAGCCCCTGCCTGACAACCAGTAGCCTTCATATGTAAGCCTACGACATTATCCTTTTCCGCGTCTTCTCAAGGAACACTTTTTAGCAAATTCATTGGTAATG
>NC_051408.1:39484047-39484985 GCF_015228065.2 Penaeus monodon | reverse complement strand
GGAAATTCGTATTATTTTACGTGCATTCCATATAAAGTGTCTGTTGAACAAGGATTCACTTCTTAAGCATATCCTGACTGATTGAAGTACGTGAGTATATTATGCATTCTTTTATACACCAATAAACATTGACAGATATATACGAGTTTATGCTTAAAAACAACTGTGTATGTAATTCTTACGATTTCCAGTTTTTTGTGTTTGTGATTGCAATTAATTAAATGGGAATCAATAAAATTCATGATGATTATGCAGTATCATTAAACCTAACAAAACGATGGTGGTAAAAACATTCTATCAAAGATCTTTAAAAAGGAATACAAAATATATGACCTACCTCACCACTTGCACCTTTGAGTTCTAGGCCTACCGGTGAATTCTTTAACAAAAAGCTTTTAGTATTTTTGTTACTGTGTTCTAGGATTTATGTACAAAATTGTTACAGTAATGATACTGACAATATCACACGGAGAAAGGTGAGGCTAAGGTTACAAGGGTGAAAAGAAGCGGTATTGAGAGAAGACTTCCTCACTGCAGCTCAGGCTAAGAAAAGGCAGGGGAGTCGTTTATCTCGGAGGTAGAAAGTACGACGTACCTTTGATAGCCCGGTGTTGAGTTTCCTGCTTGAAGACTCGACGCAAGAAACCTTTCTCTCCATCTAAATACTTAAAAGGGATAGAGAGGTAACGATTCCTCTCTTAATCTGGAAGTGGTAGCACCAGCATAATGAGAATAAAAAATACTGCTGCTAAAGATTACCAATGATTATAGCAAAAAGTAGTGATTGATATTCTGCATTTCTATTCTGTCATGTAAAAAAATCTTTCCTTCACTCATTACTGAAGCTATAACCCTCTTTCAAAAGATATACTTTTACAAACATTTTTGTTCAGTACAAAGACGTGCCTACAGGATCGTCTTTATCTCTGTTTCAATGA
>NC_051408.1:39483066-39483845 GCF_015228065.2 Penaeus monodon | reverse complement strand
TCGTTTATTAAATGGTAAGCAAGGCAAAAAACAAAAAACAAACAAGAATGTAAGTTTATTGTATCAAAGGTGCCTCTACTGAAGAAAAACATTGTAACTTTCTAATTGCTTTAGTGGCTGCATGAAAACGCTTTGTTATCAACGTTAATCTTTATTTGATTTATATCATACGTTTGGTTTGAGGTAAACACGTCATTATTTCCTTCCGTAACTGCCACCAGCACTTCCACCACTGCCACCTCCAAACCCGCCGCTGAAACCACCAGCTCCACCACTGACACCGCCAAAACCGCCATTTCCACCGGCAAAACCGCCGTTTCCACCGCCAAAACCGCCATTTCCACCGCCAAAACCGCCATTTCCACCGCCAAAACCGCCATTTCCACCGCCAAAACCGCCACTACCTGAACCGAAACCGCCACCAAATCCTGAGCCACCGACACTTTGGAGGCTTCCACTTCCGAGGAGGATTCCAGAAGCCACGCTGCCTCCTCCCACGCCATTAGAGCCATAACCTCCGGCACCGCCATTTCCACCTCCGAATCCACCCCCGTTCCCTCCGAATCCACCTCCGTTTCCACCTCCGAATCCTCCGCCGTGGCCGCCTCCGAATCCACCTCCGTTTCCGCCTCCGAGTCCACCTCCGTTTCCGCCTCCGAATCCTCCTCCGTGGCCGCCTCCACTTCCACCTCCGCGTCCACCATATCCACTGTCAGCCACCGCCACATACACCGTCGCCATGAAGGCTACTGTTATCTGTTGATTAAGAGGATTTTTTA
>NC_051408.1:39482571-39482798 GCF_015228065.2 Penaeus monodon | reverse complement strand
GGAGGCTACGATGCATCGTGGTTGTTAGCGTTTGGCCGACAAAGTGATGAGTATTTCCTACCATTTTCGTTCTGCTATTTATACGGCGTGAGGCCTATTTCCACAAGGACCAGACTGTGGTACACCTTCACAGAAAATAGACATTACTTTGTACTTGAGACAACGAAAAAAAAGCCAAGAACAGAGAGGAAAATGTTCTTGTCATACTTGACTCTTGAAGGTATCTT
>NC_051408.1:39481828-39482486 GCF_015228065.2 Penaeus monodon | reverse complement strand
AGAATTACTCAGCAATTAGTTTTGAATTTGTTTTCAGTGACCGGGAAAAATTAGCCCCTGCCTGACAACCAGTAGCCTTCATATGTAAGCCTACGATATTATCCTTTTCCGCGTCTTCTCAAGGAACACTTTTTAGCGAATTCATTGGTAATGATGAAAGTGACAAGAACTATAAACAATAAGAATGAATTATGATAACTATATATAAGAGATGAAGATAGGAAAAAAGTGATAATCAACATATGTAAAACAACAAACAATATTAATGCTATTTATGATGACAATAAGTTTTTTTTTATAGTACAAGAATAGTAATAATATTGATAAAGAAAAAATATAAAGCGGGGATATAATAATAGAGCAATAAAACGTTACGTGACTGATCATCGTAAAAAAAATGGTATTACTAAATAGCAGTTATACCAGAGGTGTTAACAATGAAGAGAAACTCATCAATCACTCATCTTTCCTGCCGTGTTAAACACTTGAACACTTTTCTTTATTGGTCGTAACTTTGAACATGTAAGGTTGGCAGTTTTAGTGTGTGGGTCGTTCATATCATCATAAAAGTTGTGGAGTATGACAAATCTTTTTGATACGTAGTGTTTACAACAAAAACTGTTTCTCTTCTTTTCCTCACAATCCTTTCCTACATCAG